>NC_056744.1:1154999579-1155172079 GCF_019279795.1 Protopterus annectens
GAGAGTCGTTGAGGGCTTGCAACGTTAAAAGCACTGCTCTCATCTCCAGGACATTTATGTGCAGATGGTACTCGAAAGGTTGCCAAGTGCCATGGACCATTCTGCCCTGATAATGCCCCCCCCACCCGATCAGGGAGGCGTCAGATGTAACCGTGGCAACCAGGGCAAGAGGAACAAAAGGTCTGCCTTGATGGACTTGAGGGGACGATATCCACCAAGTCAGATGCCTTTTGCAAGTTGGAGTTACTATGATCTCGTGACGCATGGGAAGTTGATGAAAAGACCATTGGGTGAATAGCATCCATTGTAGAAGATGCATGTAAAAGCAGGCAAGGGGAAGAAGTGTTATGGCGGCCGCCATAAGACCCAATACCTTCAGAGCAAATCTGGCCTGAATTTTGTTGCTGAGAAGAATCACCTGGACGTGTCTTTGAATGTCCAAGATCCTTTGGTCTGTTAACTTTGCTGAAAGTTGTACAGTGTCCAATCTTGCGCCTATAAAAGTAATAGATTGACAAGGCGACAAGGCAGATTTTTTGAAATTTATAGAAATTCCTAGCCCTCTGCAAATGTGAATGGTGTAATCTCTGGCTTGGAGAAGCTGATGCCTGGTGGTGGCAGTGAGGAGCCAGTCGTCTAGATATGGAAACACCTGGAATCCTTGATGTCTCAGGTGAGCCGTAACCACTGCCATACATTTGGTGAACACTCTGGGGGCTGTAGTGAGTCCAAAGGGCAGGGCTCTGAATTGGAAGTGACTGGTCCCCAGCCGAAAGTGGAGAAATCTTCTGGATCGTCTGTGAATTTTTATGTGATAGTACACATCCTGAAGATCTATCGAGCACATCCAATTGTCCTTGCCCAGAAAGGGCAGAATGGACTGAAGCGTGACCATCCGGAATCTCGATTTCTTTACAAACTTGTTTAGTTTGCTCAGATCTAATATTGGTCTCCAGTCCCCTGTCTTTTTTGGAACTAAAAAGAACCTTGAGTAGATTCCGGATCCTACTTGGTCCGCTGGGACTGGCTGGATGGCTCTTTTTACTAGCAGTTTTGATATTTCTAGTACTGCTAGTTCCCTTAGACCGGGTGGAACGTCTGGAAGGGTTCCCTTTTGGTGAATTGGGGTTTGAATAAAGGGAATTTTTTAGCCCTCGGATATAATCGACTGTACCCATTTGTCTTGAGAAAGGGAAAGCCAGGCTATTGGGTACAGCGATAATTTTCCCCCGACTGCCTCCGAAGGCGGACAATCGGGCAACATCTCAGGGATGCTGGAAGGGTTTGTCAGAAAGAGGCTCTCTGCTACCCTGATTTTGCGGACCCCCTCTGCCCCTAGGGTGGCGTCTATTATTGTTACCCCCTCTGCCTCTGGGGGTAAACTGACTTCATGCGTCAGGTGTGACTCCTTGAGATTTGCGGAACCACATTTTCCCTCCCTTCTGTCCTTTGGGGTAAGGTCTTGAAGGGGTGGAGAAACGGACTCCTATGGCAGAAAGAGTCTTGCCATCTTGTTCGCATCTAGTCAAAGTGTCTTTCACTTGAGGTCCGAACAACGTCGAACCATCGAAGGGGGAGTTTGTGAAGGATGCCTTGAAGGGGTCTGCAAAATTACAAAGCCGCATCCAGGACTGATGCCTTAAAGCCACTCCTGTGCCTGCGGCCCTACTCGCTCCATCGGCTGCATAAGAAATGAGCCGCATGGAGGAGTTAACAATGGAGTTAAGGATTCCTAGCTGTGAGCTAATCTTATCCTGAGACCCAGCAGCTGACGGATCCTGTAAAACTTCTCCCAACTCTTTAAGAACATCTCTTTGAAGGCGGGTGAAGTGGCATAAGTAGTTCAGCGATCTCATGGCAAAAGTCGCTGAAGAAAAAATCCGCTTGCCGTACCTGTCCATAGTCCTAGAGTCCTTGTTAGGAGGATGGACAGGTACTGAAGGATCAGCTAGTTACTTCTTGGTGGCAGCAGCCACCACCATGGCATCAACTGGGACACCCTTTGTTAAATATTGTCTATCTGGTTGGGCCATAATGAATTTTGAAGACCTCCTAGGGATAGGTTCCACTGAATCCGGAGCCATCCATGCCTTCCAAGCCACTACCTCCATAAGAGGGTCGAAAGCCGGAGACACCCAGGAGGTGGAGGGTCGAGATCCGAACGCCTCCAGGTATACTGACTCGTCCTCGGAAGGATTAAGAGAGGGCCAGTTCCCCCTCTGCTTAATGAGTTCAAGGATGTCTGAGAATGAGACATCCTCAGAGGAGGACCTTGGGGATCCCTCCGACTCATCCAGGTCAGTAACAGATGTAGTAGACTCAGGGGAGTCTAGATGTTTCCTCTTACATGTCCTCTTACGCGGGGGTTCACCTGACGGATCAGGAGAAGCCTCGGAAGAGGAAGATATTCCCAGTGGGGAAACCTGAGGCATTGGATCTCTGGGTCCGGGAGCAAGAGAGTGGGAAGAGACGTCAGCAGGCACTGTAGTGGGAGGAGCTGATGGAACTGTCCGTTGACTAAGCCCAGGGGCTAGTACACTCCTCATCACCTCGAAGGCTCCCCCGTCAGAGAGACCAGAAAGTTCCCACTCTGAAGAGATAGGAACCCCAGGCCTCACTGAGAGGGAAGGCTCCGAGGCAGATGTCAGGGCCGAGCTCACCAACACCGAAGCTCCGAGAGGGAGAATGGGGTCGGACAAGGGTCCGATGCCACTCGCCCCCTCGGAGCCGACGAGAGAGACCAGACACCCGAATCCCTCCAATGAAGGCCTCAAGGAGGAAATCGGAGCAGAGGACGACGGAGCCGAAAGGGGTGGTATCGGCTCCGAAGCTACAACGGTGACGGTTCCGAGGAGCTCCGGCTCCGAGCTCTGTAAGAGAGTCGAAGGAGGAATGTTTGGTGGATGTGAAATAGCTACCGTCTGTTGAAATGGGCTATGGAGTATTTGGGCCAATGCCTGAGACTTTAATAGTCTACTCACCACTCTCTGGAGGTCGTGATCAGACAGCCTGGATGAGGAACGGCCTGGATGAAGAACGGCTCCGATGGCTCCGCTCCGAGAGCAGGGTTGATCTCAGAGCCGAACGTATGGACTCTACTGAAGGGGATCGAGATCTCTTTTTTGAGATTGATGGAGCCAACGGAGCCGAAGATACGTCGGCTCCAGCCGGAGCCGACACTGAATGTCTAGCTTGGGTAGTATCGGTGCCGGATGGAGCTGATACTGAGACTGCTAAAGTGGAAGGATCGGCTCCGGCCAGAGCCGATCTCAACCCTGGTGAGGGTGAACCAGAAGCCGACGGCTTGGAACTCTCAGCCGAAGGCTTAACAGGTTTCGAGGGCTTCCCCGGCGCCGACTTAGTTGGGGAGCTCTTGGGCTTTAATAAGCCCCTTAATATCAGCTTATTTCTTTGCTCCTGCAGGACTCTTGGGCTGAAGGCATGACAGATAGCACAAGAGTCCTGCAGGTGCAAAGGTCCCAGGCAATAAACACAAGAAGTGTGACCATCTGTCAGAGACATCTTCTGACAGCACGAGTCATACTTCTTGAAGCCTGAGACCTTAGTGTCCTTCGACATAACTGTGTCGAGGAAACACAATACACTAACACACACACAAAAACACCCAATCCAACAATTTAAAATAAACAGGGATAACACACAGTCATACACAAACAATCCCTGACAGGAAAAATTTAGGGAGGGGAAGGCCTAAGGCCTAAGCTAGGGAAAGGGGATAAATAACTCGAAAAAAAAAAGAAAACACTAACGGGAATAGGGTTAAAGTAAGCGTTAAGGTTAACAAAAAACAAATATATATATAAATTTAAAGGGGAGTAGACGAAAGTCTCAAATCTATTCACTTACCTGGAGCTGGTAAAAGAAGGCACCTCGTTAGCGAAGCGGCAAACGAGATCTGGGTAGTCTCCGCCTTGCATCATGGGATATAGGGTTGCCTCGAGCTGGTAAAATTAGCTCTCGAGCTTAGCAAGTGCCGAGTCGGCTCCGAACCCATCCAGCAAGAATGAAGGCGAGATTGACAACTTAACATCTGACAGAATTTAACTTCTCTGTGTTAAAAACATATATCTCTCAGATGTTTGCAGATCTTGAAAGTCATAAAACAATAAAACACTTTCACATTTTAAACCTAGTAATTACTTCTCTCCAAGATAATACAAAAAAACTTCTAGCTCTAGACATTGTATCTGCTACACTGAAACTGAGAGATAACTTCTCTTATTCATGGCCCAGCTATAAAGTAACTTAACTGCAACTGTTCTTAGGTTTTGCAAGGTAACCCTTTTATGTACCAGTAGGGTACACTGTGGATATATCTTTGAAGCTCAGTACATAACATACAGTTCTGTATAAATCTTATCCATATTCACAAATGACACAGAACTATTTACAAAATTCCAGATAGCTGGGCTGGCAATATTTCCCTATATCACAGAGATCATGGATAGAAGTGGCAGAAATTAGGCTCTTCCACAAAGTAGCTGGGCTTAGTCTGCATGACAGAGTAAGAAATGCAACAATCTCACAGTAAAGCTGCTACTCATCCGCATTGAGACGAGTCAGTTGAGTTGGTTTGGACACCGTGTGATGATGCCCCCAGGGTATTTCCAACATGGCTCAGTAAGAGGAGGCTCTAGAGTTGACACCCCTCCCCCAAAACTGTGGTGTATTCAATGGACTGTGTTGTCTTGCCTTAGCTAGTGCTCTTTGGGGGCGGGGGAAAGTGCATGACGCAAGGGCGTGAGACAGGAAGTTGTTGTGTACTGTAGGGATGCTGGCCGGTCAATAAAGTTTGGAGTTGGTACCAACTGCACACAGTTGTTCCGCGTCTTCTTTCTTTGGTAAAAGAATACGACATGGTGTCAGAAGTGCTGTGTGGCTGTGCCTGGGCGTGCTGACCTTTTGCTGAAGAACATACGAGTGGCCAAGTGACGTGGAGAGCGGACATGTCGGACGACGAGAATGGTCGGCAGCCACGTGCTAGAATCAACATGGCAGCAAGTGCTCCCAATGCTACATTCAGTATTCAGCCGCCAGAGCCCTTTGACTTCTCCAAACCCCACGAATGGACACGATGGATTCGCCGGTTTGAACGGTTCCGGCAGGCCAGTAACCTATCTTCCAACCCAGAGGGGAACCAGGTGAACACCCTGATATACTGTATGGGCGATGAGGCCGACGATGTCTTGAGAGGCCTCAAGCTAACCGAGGCAGAGCATCAGGAGTATGCCAAAGTGAAGGAGGGTTTGAAAGATTTTTATTGTCAAAAGAACATTGTTTATGAGCGTGCCGCGATTTAACATGCGAAAACAAGAACTGAACGAGATTGTTGATGGTTTTGTTACTGCCCTGCATGCTTTAGCCGAACATTGCAGTTATGGGACGCTGCACGACGAGCTTATAAGGGACAGAATTGTTGTGGGCTTAGCAGACACCAGATTGTCCGAGCGGATGCAGATGGAGAAAGAGTTGGACTTAGAGAGAGCTGTAAATATGGCCAGACAGTCGGAGGAGGTCAAGAAGCAGCAAACGGCCTTGCGGTGTGACAGTACCGCCCTGCAGTATAACGTGAATGCTGTGCAGACACCACTAGACACCAGGTGCAGGCCAGAGGCCTCGAAAAGTTGGGGTAAGCCTTTGGCACCGATTTTTCAGCGCCAGATGCAAAAGAGTAAAGACGCCCCGAACTCGCAGTGTTACAGGTGTGGGGGGCCATTTCACCATAGACTCCTATGCCCGGCGATTGCTGCAAGATGTCGCTCGTGTGGGAAGAAGGGCCACTACCAGCGGGTCTGCCGACAGTTCAAGGCGGTGCAGAGTATTGAGGAAGACGAGGAGCCGGGTGAGCGTGAAGAACAGGGGTTCTTCCTTGGTTCTGTCTCCTCTGGGAACCATTCCTGGATTGTGGAGGTGAAAATACAGGGCACACCTATGACTTTCAAGCTTGACACGGGGGCGGATGTTACTGTTATCTCCAAGTCAGACCTGCACAACGTGTTCAGTGGAAAGAATGCTCCTGTACTCCAGCAGCCGGAGAAACCCTTGTTGGGTCCGGGAGGGATGCCACTGGAGGTTACAGGATCCTTGGAGCTTCAGCTTGGCTATGGACAAAGACAGACATGTGAGAAAGTGTACGTTGTAAAAGGACTCCGCATGCCGCTTTTAGGCCTTCCTGCTATTTTGGGGCTGGGCCTCCTGAAACGTGTTGATGCTATCACCATGGAGTCTTTGAAGACCTCATACCCGGACTTATGCTCTGGGTTGGGGGTAGTGCAGCGAAAGTACCACATAAAGCTTCAGCCAAAGGCGGTGCCATACTCTCTGAAGACTCCCAGGAGGATACCACTGCCATTGATGGGGAAAGTGAAAGAGGAGTTAATGAGGATGGAGGCGCTGGGTGTCGTTACCAGAATGGAAGAACCTACTGATTGGTGTGCAGGCATGGTGGTAGTCCCAAAGAAAGACAGTAACAGACTGAGACTATGTGTAGACTACACTAAGCTAAATGAATCATTATGCAGGGAAAGGTTCGTGCTGCCCTCGGTTGAGCAGAGTCTTGGGATGCTCGCTGGGGAAGGTGTTTAGCAAACTGGATGCAAATATGGGGTTTTGGCAAATTCCTTTGTCAGAGGAGTCGGCCGCGCTTACCACATTCATAACCCCTTTTGGGCGTTTCCGTTTCAATCGCCTTCCCTTTGGCATTAATTCTGCACCCGAATACTTTCAACGCATGATGGCAGAGGTCATTGAAGGCTTAGAGGGTGTGATTTGTCACATGGACGATGTGTTGGTCTGGGGGCGTTGCCAGGAGGAGCACGATGCCCGGCTTCACGCAGTATTAAAGAGACTAGAAGAAGCAGGTATTACGTTGAATGTAGGGAAATGTGACCTGTCAAGGGGCACAGTGACTTTCTTGGGCCATGTCATTACGAATGCTGGTATAAGCCCGGACCCAAGGAGGACCGCGTCCATCACGGAGATGGCGGCACCTGCTACAGTAGGAGAACTTAGGAGTTTCCTGGGCATGGTGAATCAGGTGGGGAAGTTCATCCCTCATTTGGCTGAGAGGGACAGAGCTTTGAGAGACTTATTATCAAAAAGGAACAGCTGGTACTGGGGTGGGGACCAGGAAAAGGCATTCAAGGACTTAAAAGAGGCAATCACCTCACCTCCAGTTTTGGCTGTGTATGACCCGGAGAGGGATACGAAGGTTTCATGGATGCTTCTTCCTTTGGGTTAGGGAGTGTGTTGCAGCAACAATGGGAGGACGGCTGGAGACCCGTGGCATATGCATCAAGGTCACTCTCACCCACAGAGCAACGATACGCAGGTTGAGAAAGAGGCCCTAGCGTCTACCTGGGCATGTGAACGCTTTCGAGATTACCTATTAGGAAAATCGTTCTGTCTAGAGACTGATCATAAACCCCTGGTTTCATTGCTGGGAGGTCAAGCGCTGGATCTTCTACCGCCCAGAATCCAACGCTTCAGGATGAGATTGATGCAGTTCTCATACACGGTGCAGTACGCTCCAGGGAAATCACTGTGGGTGGCAGATGCCCTGTCACGTTCTCCCCTTAAAACCAAGCTAACCCCGGAGGAAACGGAGTTAATGGAGGACACGGATATTTACGTGAACAGTATTGTGGAAAACATGCCGGTGAAGCCATCTTTCCTCCAAACACTACGGGAGCAGCTGAAAGCGGACAGTGTGTGTGCGCGGGTCATGGACTTGTGCAGCCAGGGTGGCGCTGTATGCGAACCAGGAACCCTTACTGAAGAGCTACTGGCCAGATCGGTCCACACTAACAGTGAAAGATGGGTTGCTTTTAAAAGATTCGCCTTGTTATCCCCTCTGCCATGCGTAATGAGGTGTTGTTGAAATTACATGAGGGACATCAAGGCATCGTGAAGTGCAAAGCTAGAGCCTGTCAGACCGTCTGGTGGCCGGGACTTAGCCAGCAGATAAATGACATGGTTTTAAGATGCAGGACGTGCATCTCAGAGAGAAGGAATCCTCCTGAGCCCCTCATCCCAACGGAATGTCCGGACCGACCATGGCAAAGAGTGGGCGCGGATTTATTTGAATTAAAAGGTCACACTTACCTCCTTGCTGTGGACTACTTATCCAGGTTTCTGGAGATCGCATTGTTGAAACATAGCACATCCAACGAGGTCATCACCCACCTAAAATCTTTCTTCGCTCGCCATGGTATCCCAGAGGTACTGGTGTCTGATAATGGACCTCAGTTTTCAGGGCAGTCTTTTGCGGCCTTTGCAACCGCTTATGGCTTCGAGCATGTCACTAGCAGCCCCAGGTTCCCGCAGAGTAACGGGGAGGCAGAACGTGCAGTGCAGACGGTGAAGAACCTGTTTAAAAAAAGTGCTGACCCGTACATGGCTCTTTTGGCGTACAGGACAACGCCACTGCAGAATGGTTATAGCCCTGCGGAACTTCTTATGGGATGACGGTTGCGGACCTCTCTTCCGATTCATCCTTCGCAGTTGGACCCTGTGCAGCCGGACTGGAGAAGGCTCATGGGGAAAGAGGGGGAGAAGAGGGTGTATAATGGCGAAAACTACAATAGACGCCATCGGGCGAGGCCGCTGGGGGATGTGTTGCCCGGTGACCAGGTGTGGGTGACAGATATGAAGACCCCAGGTACTGTAGAGCAAAAACATTACTCGCCGAGGTCCTTCAAGGTGGATGTGCCCCAAGGGACTGTCTTGGCGAAACCGTGTGCATCTGATCCCCCTATCTGAGCCTGATTGTGAATCAAACCCTGAGTGTCCGGAAAGTGTGCTAAGTAAGACCAATGAGGCCTTGCCATTTTGCAATGGTCCTCCCCCGGAAGCCCGGGCACACAGTGATGTTGTGAGGACCAGATCAGGAAGAGTTATTAACAAGCCGGACCGTTTGGATCTGTGAAGATCAGTGTATAAATAACAATGTCATTTGGGGTTTATAGTAATCTGAATGTGGCTAAGTGAACATTTGGTGTCAATGTACCAAGTCCGTAGTGAAGTGGGAGAAATTGAATAGACCTGGGTTTTGCGTTAAGTGAAAGGGGGCCTTTTGGAAAGGGAGATGTGGTGTATTCAATGGACTGTGTTGTCTTGCCTTAGCTAGTGCTCTTTGGGGGCGGGGGAAAGTGCATGACGCAAGGGCGTGAGACAGGAAGTTGTTGTGTACTGTAGGGATGCTGGCCGGTCAATAAAGTTTGGAGTTGGTACCAACTGCACACAGTTGTCCCGCGTCTTCTTTCTTTGGTAAAAGAATACGACAAAACACACATACACACACACACACACACACACACACACACACACACACACACACTCTGAAAGGATTATATTTCAGTTTGCATGGAAATGCTTGGGGATCATAAGAGGATGAGCAAGACATTCCTGATGTGACTACAAAAGTCTTGGTCTACCTCATCAGCTTTTTGCCACCATGACCATCACCAGGGCAAGCAGTTTAGAAATATGTAAGGATGGATGGATGGAAGGATAAAAACGAGAACTGCAGAAATACACAGAGAGAAGATGGAAGCATATAAATATTCTGAAACAATAAGGAAAATTTGAGCCTGCATATGGCAGACAGGAAACAACAAATGAAGAAAGAGAGAGAGAGAGAGAGAGAGAGAGACAGAGGAGGTAACAAGAAATATCTAAATGATCTGAAAAGTTATGCAGACACTTACTTAGCAATAATGTAAAGAAAGAGTAAATGAATCTCTGGAAGAGGCTTTAATCAGAAAAGGAAATATAAGGAACTACTCTGTATCTTAATTAATGTCAATGGCCTTAACAAGACCTTTCAGAGATGGACTAGTGTTTTGCTATCATAATTATTATTATTATTACTATTATTGTTATTATTACTCTTATTGTTATTATTACAGCTATTTTTATTTTATTAATTAGATATTTTAATAACCATCCTCCTTAACATTTCTTCCCATTGACCTTTTTGTTTACTCATCACATACCTCTCAACCTCTTAGAGCAAGAATTCTGGACAAAACCATACATAAAAATGAGACAATGGCCCAAAAAGATGGACAATATTTAAATATTGTTCTTATAAACGTATAAAGTTGATAGAATAGCAGATTTTGCATTAGCATGAATTTTATGAAGGGTATGAAGTCTGAAACTTAAATGTCTGTCAGTATTTTCCAACTTCAATCTTTAATGATTTGTCACTAATTTGCCAGAAAACCACAATTTTATGAAAAATGGACCAAAAATATGAGGAAAAAATCTGGACATTCTGCAAAAGTCTGCACAGTTGAGAGGTATGAATCATTATTTTGGTTAGGAGCCTAACTTTTAGAACGTCTACAGTGGACTACATTAGAGAAGATACACAGGATAACTAAGAGTTAACAAAGGTCAGCAGTTGGTCAGGACAGCAGAGTAAACACTTTGACAATGCATGCTGCTGGACATTATCTGCATTCCATTGCACCCTGTCACTAGGATAACTATACCTAAATCTCTGTAGCAACATATGTTCAATTCATGCCATCAATAAAAGGTAGGCATTGCGTCTCCCTGCAAATGTATAAAACTTGCACTGTTTTGTGGTCATTCAGTTTGCACATCTCAGGATCCTCCTTCCCCAGAAGAGAATAACACCTTCCATAATGTTAGAAACCTTTCCCCAAGTCTGAATTTTAGATAGATAGATAGATAGATAGATAGATAGATAGATAGATAGATAGATAGATAGATAGATAGATAAAATTAGACATAGGTAATATATACCACAGTATATTTAGCTACAGTAAGAATAATTATTTAACTACCTACTTTGATATGGAACTAGTTTGAAACTACAGGATAGTGTTATGTAGTTTATGTAGTCTGATGAATATCCAGGCTTCAAAATGAACTTCCATGTATGTAGAAAAATAAGTAATATAACAGTTTACTGAAAGTAATGTATTTTCACTTACAGTACACTGGTCATTCCTTTTTGACTCATCACTGTATCTTACACCCAAAAAGTGACTGATTTTCCCATGCCTCACTACGGAATTTAATTAGATCTAAGATAAATATGGTTTGTGATAATCTTAGAGGGAAAGAGTTGCTTCATCTCTGTTTCTGATTCACCATTTAATTCCCTGGGTTCAGCTATCTGCATTTTGTGAAACAGACCTTGCACTTAATTTCCCTGAGCTGAATTTCTCCCATGTCATACTATTCCCCTTTTAAAAAAAAAAAAAAAAAAAAAATCTCAGATACAGTGATCCTATAGGCTGCCTGTGGAAATAGCCAGCTTTAGGCATCTGCAAACCCTGCAGTCTCTGAGGGGCTCCCAACCACAGCAAGTTATCTTATCTTGATATTCTGTAACAAGTCTGTCAAAATAACAAAAGCTATTACAGCAATCTTGTGTACGTAATAAACCAGCTGGGTAATAATAACTCTTATTTATATCTCCTTTAAAATTCAAAGATGCATCTGGTTATAGCAACAGTGTTTTGTCATGTAGCAGGCTTCACAATTCCATTAAATATTTTACCACTGACATAGTGCCCCTGGCTTAATTAAATCCTGCTGGTAGACGTTCTCTCCACCACTAAAGCTAATATAGCCAGCTTTAGGCATCTGCAATACCCATCACTGCAAGGGAGCCACTTAAACATCCTTGACTGTGTGAGGTCCCCCACAAAAGCCGCTGCATGTTGGGGAAAAATGAGGAGAAAAAATTATTAATTTTCGGATTACAATCTTCAGCCAGAACAGAACAGTAATATGACTTTGTTAGGATTAAGCTGATAATGAACATGAGCACGTTAACCACTAGAGAGATCATCAGCCCAGAGGGACTGATCACAGTGCAAACCTTGGATTTTAAGAAGAGCTGATACTTGCAATCTTCAGGGATGTTTTTTCCCTTTCAGGGAGTTTTATAAATACTGACAGAACACCAGATACTGTAACTCTCAACTTTTTTTTGCTCAAGAATTCTGGACAAAGCCAAAAATAATAGCAGAATAAAGGCTCAAAATCAGAAACATGTTTTACATATTACTCTAATTCACTTACAAAGTTATAGAATTACACAATCTGCATCAACATGCATTTTTGGACAGTATGAAGTATGAAACTCTGATCTCTAGATTTTATTGACTGTCTGTAATCCTGAACGATTTACCAGTGCATCAAACTTTTTTCTGAGGGACAGAGCAAAATGATGAGGCAAAATCAGGGACTGCCTGTGAAATCAGGGACAGTGACAGGTATGTCACAGTGAGGTAAATAAAAGTGACGTCCCTGCTGCTGTTGGATGACTGCTAAACAACAATCACTGATCTGGTGTGGCAATACCAGTGTTGCACAGTGTATTGTTATTTGCTGAAATAAGTGCAAAACTAGTATTGCTGTGGCTTATGCTTGTTTGTATGTGTAATAAAATCACTGATTTTTATCTGTGCATACACCCAGTGCCCGGACACATACATTACTCTTCTGGGTAACAGTAAAAATGCAGTTAACAAGTAACTGCATTTCAAAAGTAAGGCATAAAATATATCATAGGATATTCAGACACTTAGATTTTCTAGGAGTCTGGTAGCTCCCACTCCACATACTGTATAAATGGATTTTGACTTGGACTTGGTGGTGGCCGACAGCACCCATTCTAAAACCATCCCTGCTCAGATGTGTGTGTACAAAAAGTTGCTGCAGGTTACATGAGGGGCTAAGGATTGTGTTACATGAGGGGGTAGGAATTGTGTAGTCATTACTTCTTTCATTTTCATCACAATCAAACCTTAGAGGTATTCACAGAAGGACATTATAGTTTGTGTTTATGCTGGGGACAGTGTGGTAATTTTTCTATTTTTCTCACAGACCTCAGAGGTGAACAAACAAGGTTACCATAGCTTGTGTAGGGGCATTGTACTATCTCTGAGCAACAAGTGGAATGCATTTCTGTAATCATTATGTTTTTTTTTTTCACTTTCCTTACAATCACACATCAGGCGCTTACTTAGGTGGCTGCCTTTGGGGGTTAGAGGTGATAAGTGAGGAGGCATGCTATGTATATTTATGGCAGCATTCAAATGAAATACATGACTGTGGCCATTTGAATCTCTGGCTTCATCCCAATCTAACATCAGAGGGATGCATAGGCAGTCACAGTCATTTTTTGTGGGGGGGTTAAGGAGGCAGGCAGTATTCCCATATAGGATCTGTGTATCCTCAACAATTGGCTTGTTTACTGTGAGCTACTATTTTGTCAGCTTTGAACATTAAGCCTTGGGCATAACTTATGTCTTCCTTGAAAGGAAAAAAATAAGATTGAAACTCTTTTCTTATTCATGATTTTTGTTTAGGCCACTGTTGGATTAAAAGATTGGGAAAATGCTCTAAAATGCATCCCAGATCATCTGTAATACTATGGCTTCTGGGGTCTCAGGTTAATTGAGTTATTTTCTAAATGGTTATTACTATGCTATCTTGGTCAGGAAAGGTGTATTGAAAGGATGCAAGGAAAAAGGAAAACTAAAGCTGAACGTCAACAATGAATTTCTTTCCTTAATTATAATTTATTTTCAAGCCATCACTGGATGAAAAGGTTATGTACAAAAACATTTAAATATACTTCAGAGCATATAGAAAATTATGGCTTCCTAAAAAAAGATAGAGTTAATGCAAAATCTGAGAAAAGGAAGAAAAAAGTAATGTGCATGGGGTGGATAGCCCAAGATGGGGGAAAACAGAAGGGGAACAATGGAGGGTGTGTGTGTGTGCGTGTGTGCGTGTGCGTGTGCGTGCGTGTGTGTGTGTTGGAGGGGATGAAACAGAAGGCAGTGCCTAGGGCACTATTATACCTAACTCCAGACCTGTACACAGAGTTGTTATAATGTATCATTGTTGAAACTAATTGCCAATAACTGTGACTGTTCCTTTGTCAGATGGGCCAGCATAGTGTGGTACATAGGCCTGTCATAATCTAAGAACCTTGTAACTACAGGTCGGTCTGCACGTATTACTCCTAAAAGTTTGCAGCATGAACTAAAAGGATACTTAGCATGGGTAGCAGTGACTGGGTGATACTTAGATGTGAAGTGACCAGGGGACCCCCAACTTGACATTTGTTGGGGGCCCCCAAAATGTTAATACAGGCTGTGCTATGGTACACTGTGCTTTGCAGAAGAACATGAGTATAGCCTCTGTTCTTCCCTTTTAGTATGTGCATGTCAACCTAATTAATTTATGTTGGTATATGAGAAAGGTTATGTTGTACTAGAGATTAATGGCATAGGAGAATGATCATGTTCTACTACAGCTTGATAGCATAGAAATAAATATACAGTACTTCATTTCATCCAAAACACAAAACACTGAACACTCAAAATATTGAATCACAAAATATTGAAAAACTCAGTCCAGCTAAAAATGCCCCATATCATACAACCCAACTATAAAACCCAGATCGAGTGTCATCTTAGTAGCGGTACTGTTATGGAAAGAGTTTTTAATAATGTAATGTGTAGGGTTAGGGTTAGCACACATGAGTAAGGTGGGCAGGGGCCCTGGCAATCAGGACATTTATTTATTAGTTTAACCTTGAGGTAGGGGACGTGTGACTTTAATCACTGCAGGGACCATAATGCCATACCCTACACAAATGGACACTCCCCTGCACTTGCACAAGGAAGTTTGCCACCTTGAGAAGCATGGTGCACCACATGCATGCCCCTCCCCCACTGTTTGTGGGCTTGCCTCCTTTCTCCAAAGGACTGCTCCAACACACAATTGATTCCAGCCCCTTCCTCCCAGGATGGCCATGCCCACTTCCCCTACCAAAAATGTCAAGTACTCACGTTAGTAATCAAAATCAGCTGATCTAAAGTCAGATCTTTATCCCTTTACAATACCAGAGCTGTTTCAGATTACAAACAGTAAGTACTGTAACAGTTGTTATTGTCTCTAGCAATAACTTTCCTTAGCATGGATTTCAATGTTTTATTAAACCTCTCTACTAATTCAGCAATCTGTGCATGGTAGACTTATTTTTTTCAATTGTTTGAGTTTAGAGTACTAACATTAATGATGCAGTACCATCACCATAAAGGGAATGCCTTAGTCAGTAAGTATCTGTTTAGGGAAACCTACTCTGAAGAATTACTGTACCAGTTCTATGGCAATAGCCTTAGCATTACTTTTGCTAATGGCTGTGCTTCTGTGTATTTGGTAGCACAGTTCCTTATTACTAGTATGTGCTGATATCCATTACTAGATTTTACTATTAGCCCTTTGATGTACATAATAGTGCTTTAAAATGGCACTTCTATGATAGGCATTTGAATCAAAACAATTTATATCAAGAATAGGGTGCAGTTTTCTGGCAACCAGGGCAAAGCATGGAGGTTTTCTTTCTCTCTCTCTCTCTCTCTCTCTCTCTCTCTCTCTCTCTCTTTCTCTCGCTCTCCCTCTTAATGTCTGCCAGTAAAACTCTAGCAAGACCTTTTGCCTTGATTAAATCCACCCCCAGCTGACTTCTGACCCATGACTATGGGATAGCTTTATTTTTAGTGCCCTATAATGTTTTGGTACTACTAATTGATATAAAAGTTCTTCCTTTTATTTATTTCTCTATAAAAGAAGTCATCTTTTAACTCAGAATAAGGGTGGGAAGTAATAGGGACATCCTGTTGACCATCCTCCCCTACAACCTTAACTGTGTTCTCTCTTGCTCTACTTAAAATATCTTGCCTTGTGTTTTCTAAAAGCTTATGTGACTTTTCTTGAAGTTCACTAAACCGGGGTTACTTTCTTCAGTAAAATTTCTTGATGGGGAAGATGTAGCATTTCCCCAAGAATGGCACTGCAGCCCCTACTATCTCTGTCCCTAAAAGAAGCTGTCCTAAACAAAATGTGACAGCGAGCATTCCTATCAAAGGAAAGTACCTGAGCGTCTCCAGATAACTGAAAAGTATTTTGGGTTTCTGCATACAAAAAAAAAGGTTTTGCTGCTATCTTCAAAAGTAGACAAAACCTAAGTACACAGCACACATACACACTTCAAATATTTAAGATTCGGCTTGATGCATTGTTGTTTTACTCCTGATTTGCAACAAGTATATGCAAATTATTTAATCGTCTGCTTTTATCCTTTTCCTCCGTAAAGAGAATATCGATGAGATAATGTTTTAATACACAAAATTTTCAAACTTGCTTGAGCCTGTCCTGAAACAGTCGTGTCCCTCCACAGGAACATTGGCTTCACCATTTGAGGACCACTGATCTAATCTTACATTTTTAGGAGTCGGTTGCATCAGTGTAGCCGGTACAAGAGAGCTGGAGAAGATGTATCATGTAAAAAAGAAAGTTCGCTAACAATGACTTTGCACTGATGCTTTGATTCTTTACCATTTTTGTGGGGGGTGTAGTCTAATAAAACTATTGATTTTAACTGAACTTGACTATTTTTTAACCGGTCTGCTAATGAAAGTCAATTTGTACGTTAAGAAAATTCAGTGTAACAGTGATTTGATAATGCAATACCAAAGCTGGATGTAGGATAAGAGAAAAAATTATTATTTAAAGGTCTTATTCTTATCAGTTTACTGGCTGATGTCATAATCTAGTGTAACAATTTTCATATATAGGAAACAGTTATAACATTTGCAAACAAGCTGCATTTATTCTATGATTTTATCACAGATTAACATAATGGCTGAATTGACTGCTTATAGCCAATCAGAATGTTTCATTTCCCAAAGGTAATTTGTGGTACTATGCAGGTGAAAAACGATACAGGAGGAAATTCTGCAAACATGATGAAAATACAAAAGCAGTATTCTCAAGTAATTAGTGGTATGTAAGAAGGTCTCCCTGTGAGCAGATTTATGCATAACAGCATCAGCTTGCTGTGTTACTGTTTTACTTTAGCAGTTGTGAGTTGCTTATTGAAATCCATCCTTTACTGTGTCAATGAGGCCATTGCAAAGGGAGAACCATCTTCTTAAGTAAAATGCAGCTGTGTCAGATTTGGCTGCATAAAAGGGAGTTACAGAGTTACAGCCTCTTTTATTGAGGATTTTACAGTTTATTTTGAAATTTCCTTCTGCTGAGAAAACTGCTTTCTGTTACTCATCTGAGGAAGCAAGATTCGATAGCGCTGATTTCAGCAAAGCATATCACAAGCAATTAGAAACGTTTTATGGGAACATTTGAAGTACCTATAAATGGTATGGACAATTAGAAAAGCTTCATAGGGGCACTTGAAGTACCTATAAATAGTATGGACAAGTATTATAAAATGGATCTAAACATTTGTTTCTCAACTCCAATACAGGATGAATGAAGACATATATTATAGTTTCTAAGAGAAGGTAAATGAAATACAGAATTCCATATGTTTTTGTAAACCTTGTGAAGGTAGTAAATGCTACAAATGTTTCAATGAAGTAAGAAATATAATCTTACCCGTCTGACTGAGAAAACTGTGCCAAAAGAAGACACACAGTCTGAAGGATAAGAAGGGATTCAAAACCAAGAGGGAAAATGGGGAAAACGCACAATTGGAAAGCAAATTTATGGGAAACAACAGTATGAGGCAACAGCCAAGAAGACACGCACATCCTCAGAGTGTGTTTCATTTAGAAAGTGCAAGTGTACTTCTTTTATGCTGCTGATCTATGATTTGGCAACATATTAGCATATTAAGAGCCTGGCAGCAGTCAAGGACAGGAGTTTTATGAATGCCATCAGACATACACCATAAGAGGGAAGAAATAGTGACATTTTAGGGGTCTATATTACAAAATCGAAAATCCGTTTCAGCGAACACCACAACACCGACACACATAGCCCGAACCACAAATACGCCGAACTCCCTAAACTGCGAATTTTCAAATCTCGAATCGTCATAGTCGGCCAACACCAACGCGTAATACATACTACATACCCAAACATAATAAATAAAACACATACATACATACACTAACCAAACCTTATTTCTAACCCTACACTAAACCTTACATACATTACTATCTATGCACTTACCTTAACCCGTACCCTAACCCTAAGGTCCATAACTATCGCACACTTACCTTATGGAGCTATACCGCAGATGGGCCAACCATGACAATTTGACATTTCATGTTTCGCAGTTTTGAACATTCGCCGTTACGGTAGTTCACACTATACGTGTCACTCAGTTCCAATTCGCTGAAACAGGTTTTCGATTTTGTAATATAGACCCCATTTTAGCACTATGATGGCATGGCTGCTACTAAATGTTAGAAGCTTTCCTTTTGCAGTTCTGACCAGCTTTACCTTTTAACAAGGAAAGTTAAACTAGACCACCAGTCAACATGAAAAGTTGTCATTTATGATGCTAGACACTGGCGACTGATTAACTGCCCAGTTGCCATATGGTAAGCAGAAGTAGGTAGAGAGATGTCTGGAATTCAGAAGCACTGCTGGAATGGTCACAGCCATCCCACTGCTGTTCACCTTGTTTGTGATGAGACTTGGAGCTCATTAATAGTGATGAGTGGGAGAAATCAAGGCGAGAAGATGAGCGTATAAAATATGGCTGTAGCTGAGACTGCGAAAATGCCACACATTACTGAGGTGCAGCCAGAGGGAAAGGTGAGGGGGAAAAAGTGAACACTGCCTTGAATCCATGTCTTCAGGAAGCACGATCATGCTCACAAAGAAGCGTCAAGAATCAGGTGTCTTAATTAACCCTTAAAGGGCCATTATACTGGTGTTCTCATCTAGTTTTTGACCAAAGTAAGGGATGAAAATGTGGATACAGGAAAGTAATGAAAAAGAGAAAGCAAGCATAGGGTAGAACATAAGATGAAAATCTAATGAATGACCAGGATGGAGGTAGTGAATGTGGTGTACATTTTTTTTGTGGGTCAGGAGTCAAATTTTATATATATATGCATATATGGGTTCACTTCAAAATCCAGAAAGCTCAAAATCCTGAATCTCAAAATCCCGAACTCAAAATCCTGAAAGCTCAAAATACCGAAAACTCATAATACTGAATCTCATAATACCGAAAAACATACAGGACACCAACACTGATGTGTGATTGTGCGGACGTTCAGGTTAGGGCACGGGTCAGGTAAGTGTGCGATTGTGATGGTCGTTAGGGTTAGGGGCGGGTTAAGTGAGTTAGGGTGCGGGTGAGGTGAGTGTGCAATAGTGATAGAATTTGGGGTTAAGGGCGGGTTAAGTGAGTTAGGGTTAGGGCGCGGGTGAGGTGAATGTGCGATAGTGACAGACCTTAGGGTTAGGGTCTGGGTTAAGGTAAGTGGATAGATAGTGGTGTATGTGCAGCGTAGTGTAGCTGCAATACAGTCAGTGTTGGTGTCCTGTATGTTTTTCGGTATTATGAGATTCAGTATTATGAGTTTTCAGTATTTTGAGCTTTCAGGATTTTGAGTTCGTGATTTTGAGATTCAGGATTTTGAGCTTTCGGGATTATGAAGTGAACCCGTATATATATATATATATATATATATATATATATAGAGAGAGAGAGAGAGAGAGAGAGAGAGAGACAAGTCATACCTCTAATCTGTCCACTTGCAGAGTTAGAGTTAAAGCAAACAAAAGGTTTAAAGATCACACGTGAGGAACAGAATTTAACTGCTGGTCTAGGTAACTTAGAATGATTAAAATAAGGTCCATTTTTTAACAGGGATGGAGCAGAATTGGTATAACAAAGTAGGGGCTTCCAAATAGTTTCCAGTTGAGAGCTATGATGACAAGGTAAGTGGGGGAAATAAGTAAGGGAACTAAGAGAAACATAAGAGGGTTAGGCTAGGTATCAGAGGCATACAAACAAATTGATAAAAGAGACAAGACTGAATGGAAAAGCACAATGAAGAAAGAGACATCAAACAAAGAGAGGGCAGAAAATGGTGTTTGGGAGGATTTGACAACCAACAGGAGCTGCTATTGACACAAATTGGAGGATGACATCAGGACTGGGGATCAAATGGGGTTGCACAGCTTTCATCCCTTCCAGCTGCAACCCAGCAGGAGCTTCTTTGCCACCTAGTGCTGCTTCATCAGTGGGACCTGGCTCAGATGGTGGAACCACCATGGGGCAGGGATGAAACTTGATTAGCTGCAAAAGGAGGTTCTCTAGATGGCTGAAGCAGGTATTTAGCCTATGGTCAGTGAGCTCTTCATGATGTCAGTGAATTGCTGTTGAGTCATGAATCTGTCACTTCTAAAACACTGCTACCAGTGGGGACAACAGCCACAATCTCCACTGTAGAACTGTCAGGTGTGCCTGCTGCATGATGTTACAGGCGTGGCAGTGATTAGAATCAGATCTATATGCTGCTGCATATAATTATAAAATGAATGGAGGAAAATAAAATAATAAAGAAAATAAATATATGTAATACAAAAGATAGCGAGGAAGAGGATGGGGAAGAAAGAAGTACAGATACAATGAAAAAAATGTAGCATTAGGATGGTGTTGTTCCATGTCATTGTAATGGTGGCAACATTGTTCTCCCATATGTGAGTCACCTGTCACACATTAGTCTTGTTTTGCCAGCCTTCATTCCCTCCCCCACTAGCCATTAGCTACAGTAGCACAGCAAGCATGGGGCAAAAGGGGCAGCTGCTCCAGACACAAGATGTCAGGGGCACAATCCTGAAATGTAGCTCCTGTATTCTTCTTTCTGTACCAGCTTTTCTGAATGCCAGTACAGAAAGGGAGTTCAGTGCATCACTATTATGTGTGGGTAAGCTGTAGCAAGCCGATTGCTAAGAATGCATTAATGAATGTATTAATCAACTTACTACAGTATTAAAAAAGCACAGTTTTTTTTTGTTTTATTTTTTTATTTATTTATTTACTTACTGTTTTTTTTTTGCTTTGCTTTTCCTCTGAAAAGCCAGGGCAGGGAGGGGTATGTATCTTGCTTGGAAAGCCAGAATAAGAGAGTAGACTTTTTGCTGTTGTTGTTGTTTATATTGCTGTTCCAATGAAGAGCTAGAGGTAGGACGGGGATATCTGGCTGGCTTAGACAACCAGTTTATCAGAGCAGGGACTATATATTTTTTTCTTCCCGTGAAGAACTGGAGGAGTAGAAAGGGGGGGGGGTGTATCTGACTTGGAACAGACCTTTTTTATTTATTTATTTATTTATTTATTTATTTATTTATTTATTTTGGCTCTTGAGGTGAAAAGCTAGGGAGGTGGGGTTTGGAAAACAGCCTCAGGCTTTAGAAAGGCCACATATGCTTCTGATTGGCTGTAGTTAGTATAGAGGAAGTAGAGGAAGATTTACATACCACCTCTGAGCCTGGAAAGGTACATTTCCTTCTCCCTCTCAGGACATGTCTATATTCCAACAAATTACAGAGAAAAATGGCAGATAGGCAGATATCTCATGCCCTTACTTCATTGTGCCTACTGCCTGGCTTGCAACATTGGGCACCTCATTTGTGCAATCCATGGTGGGACAGCCCATTATATGTACTGTATTAAAATGTTTGAACATTGCACTGTAAGATGTGAAATATTGAAACCCTGTCTCTGCTTATGTGCTATGACTAAAGCATGCATCACAGTGACTCAATTTCTATTATGTCAGATGTGAAATTACATATACTGCCCCCCACCAAAGCCATAAGGTGAACGTGCCTAGCCATGTGAATGATGCTGTGCACAATTCAGCACAGAGTTTGGCCAGTCAGTACTATGTGGAAATTAAGGGATTCAGAAATAACATCTAACTTTTCTAGTGCACACTGCAGTGTGCAGTTTTTTTTCATCTTACCTTTAAGCATCCCTGTGACTAGCACTTTCTCTAATACCTGCTGGAAAGCACTAGGAAACCTTAAACTGATACAAGCACTCAACTCTCCTTGTTAGTAAGGAGAAATTAATAGTAGACACTAAACAGCCTATAAATGCAAAGTACATTGCTAAGATAAGGGAAAACAGCTCCTGTACTTTACAAAAAAAAAAGCACCAAACCAGGCATGTCCAAGGGTCAGCTTCCGGTGATTTCTCCTGTCCACCTGGTGAATCTGGGCATACTGGGGCAATGCAGCAATTGCCTTATGTACACAGACAACCTTCTCCTCCTACCACCCAACACTACAACCTGTGAGAGATGCACTTACATAGCCAAAATGGAAGCAAAGCTCTCTCCACCCAAGATTGTGCTAGACAGTCAAGAGGAGAAGGTTAGCACCCACACTACACCTCAAGCAACACATAGCCCTTCTAAACCCACAACACCAACACCCACATATAGCAACACTAAATCCACATATGCAGAGGCCCTTAACTGTAACCTGCCCAAGCAACAAGGACCTTTGAAGCTGAAATGCAAACAAACACCAATCACAACCAAAGTGTCACATAGTTCACAACACCAGTGTGCCACCCAGCAACAGCCCCTAAGGCAAGACAATGTACCTAACACTTTAGTCATAGGTGACTCTATAGTCTGGCACACTGATGTCCCTCTCACCAGGTTGAACAAGGAGAAAATTACAGTCAGCTGCCTGTCGGGTGCCAGGATCCGCCATATAACGCATGCACTCAAGTCACTCCACAACAAGTACAAATATGACTCTGTCATTGTTCATGTTGGAGTGAATGACTTGAGACGTACCTCCCTGGACTACATGAAAAGAGACATGGAAGAGCTCTCTGATCATGTGGCCCAGGCAGGTATGACCCTAGCCCTGAGTAGCATCCTGCCTTCGCCCAGAAAGATACCACAATATAAGGTCAAAGTGATTGACTTCAACGATTGGCTAAGCTTCTGGTGTCATTCAAAGGGGATCCAGTATCTGTCTGCCTGGGACGACATGATTGACAGACCATGATGCTTTGCCAGAGATGGTCTGCACCTGTCTCCCCTGGGATTTGGGTTACTGGCTAAGGCTCTTGCCACCCCTATAGTGCCTTTTTTAGGCAAAGTTCAAAGGACAAAACCACCACTGTAACAGGTACAAGCATGCAAAATCTGAAGATAATGCTACTCAATGCAAGAAGTCTAAACCTCAAAATACACTCTCGAGGCACTCCTAAAAATGGAGAACATCGATATCTGTGCAGTAACTGAGACCTGGTTCAAGGCTCCAGAGAGCACCCCTGCAATACCAGCCTACATCTCTTACCACACTTTTCGGCCACCAAACCAGGACCGAAACACTAAAGTTGGAGGAGTGTCAATATTCACCAAGGATATTCACACCACCAGGCTAGTTGCCCAACACAATGCGTCAGAAATTCTCCAGGTGCAACTAATACTAGGTAAGACTGCAATCCAAATTGTAGCTTGCTACAGATCCCCCACCATACCTCAAGATTCTCACTACACCTTTCTAAACATACTGGAAAATATTAAGATAGAACCAAACACCCTAATACTGGGTGATTTTAACTACCCTGCCATTAACTGGGAAAACTACTCATGTACCAACACCTTTACCCAACGGTTCTTGGAATTCATAAATTCCAACACCCTGGATCAACTAATCCATAGTCCCACCAGGGGCTCCAATATCCTAGACCTGGTCATTACCAACATGGGAAATCGATGCTCCACACCTATGGTCACCCCCTCGTTAGTCAGGTCTGACCATAAGCTAATCACCCTTAACATCCACATCCCACCCCCACCCCCCCAGTAAGGAAACCTCCATAAAAAAACTTCTCCAAAGCCAACTTCATGCTACTCAAGTCAGAAGTGACAAACTTTATGACACCCATGCAGATGGGAACTGAAAGTTCAACTGCTGAATCCTACACTAAGGCACTGTACGAGCACATCCACTCATGCATGAATCGTGCCATCCCAAATGGAACCAAGATGCTCGGAAGCCAATCTGTTGGTCCCCTGCCATAAACAAACTTTACAACAAAAGGAAGAAACTGTTGCAGAAAAGAGGAAAATCCCAGGATGCAAAAAACTCCCTTACCAACCTCAGTAAGAAACTGAGATCCCTCATAAAATCCTGCAAAGCTAGTTACGAAAATAAAATTGCCAAAGATTCCAAAGACAACCACAAGGCATTCTATAACTATGTCAAGAATCTAAATGGCAATGTTCAGATCTGCTCTGAGCTAAAACAGAATGGCATTAAATATACTGATCCCAAGGATATTGCCAATATCCTGGCAGATCGATTCAGTGCCAACTTCACTCCCCTCTCACCCCCTAAATGGCCCATCTCAATACTGGAAGATTGCCAAATTCCATCAATAACGGCCACACAGGTAAAAAATGCACTCTCCAAAGCTAAGAATACAGCATCCATGGGACCAGATGACATCCCGGGCTGTGTACTACATGAACTACAATATGAACTGGCACCTCACCTAAGTGTCATGTTTAATCAAAGCCTCACCTCAGGTTTCGTGCCCACTGAGTGGCGCAAAGCTACAGTTATCCCACTCCACAAGGGGGGATCCACCTTGGATCCCGGAAACTACCGCCCCATCAGTCTGACGAGCCTTATCTGCAAGGCCATAGGTTCATAAGGCATTTATAAGCCTAGCCCAAAGTTTTGTGGCTTACGCCACCCCTTATATGAAAAAATACTGTGCCCATTAGTTTGTTGTGCCTCTGTCCAGCAGTGACACAGAGATGATTCCCGGGGTAAACCTACGATCTCCCATCCACAGGTCAAGATTTCTTATGAACAGAGCCAGCGAGGTGCTCTGCCTCACATGGACCGGGATTTTATTCCGCAGCATAGGGAGTCTCTGAGTGATAAATCTATCCCTCCAGCACATCCTATTTATATCCGTGCTAAGGTTTAAGTCGCTTGCTCTAGTGGTTTTGGTGGATTTGGATTTTTTGAGGTGGAGCATGTCCATTAATTCCGGGTTGGACATGGCCTTGTATGTCAGGCACATGTCACCTCTGAGCAGACGGTATGCAACTGAATAGAGCTGGAGTTTCTTCAATCTGGCAGCATATGACAGATTTTGGAGTCCCTTTATCCTTTTGATGAGAAACTTTTGGGGTCTCTCCAATTGCTGCAGATGTCAGGTGAGATACATCCCGAATGGGGCATTGTACTCGATCATTGGTCTGATAAGTGAAGAGTACAGGGGAACAATGACCTCACTAGATCTGGATGTGAATCCCTTCATGATCAGTCAGCCATGGAGCGTATTATCATGGAACTTATAAACAAAGACATTGGCAACCTTCAAACACTGGACCCCACCCAGTTTGGGTTCGTGAAGGGCCGATCTTGTCTCCTGAACCTGACTGAATTCTTTGAATCAGTCTCCAGAGCCATGGACAAGGGTAAGGTGGTCCACACAGCCTATCTAGACCTTGCTAAGACCTTTGACACCATCCCCAACTCTGGAATCATAGATAAACTTACTAGGCTGGGCATTAATCCCTACATCACCCAATGGGTTGCTAACTGGCTTACTGATAGAACCCACACTGTAAAAGTAGCCGACTCCAAATCCAGCTCCAGACAAGTGACAAGTGGAGTACATCAGGGTTCAGTCCTGGGACCGCTCTTGTTTGGCATCTACTTCTCTGAAGTACAGGCCAACACTAAGGGACTCTGGCTAACAAAGTTCGCAGATGACTGCAAACTGGGAGCCATTATTGAATCCCCAAATTATATATACTCTACAAAAGGGCCTTACAGAAACAGATGCTTGGTGCCAGAGCCATGGGCTCAAGCTCAATGCCAAGAAATGTATAGTTATCCCCTTTAGGAAAAAACATGTATCCATGAATTACCATATAGGTGGCAGTACAATAAACACTGAAAGTGTAATAAGAGACTTAGGGACACAGGTGGACAGTGGTCTCACCTTCGATAACCACATCGCCACAACAGTCAGGAAATCCTTCTATGTGGCACACCTCATCACTAAGGGCTTTTCATCCAGAAAAAAGGAGGTCATTGTCCCACTGTACTCATCCCTCATTAGACCCATTATAGAATACAATGCCCTATTTGGTATGTACTTCTCAAGACATCTGCAACAACTGGAAAGGCCACAGAAATACCTCACTAAAAGAATCACAGGCCTAAAGCAGATGCCCTACGCTGACTGCCTTAAAAAACTCCAGCTATACTCTGTCGCATATCGTCTACTCGGAGGCGATCTCTGCTTAACATACAAGGCCATGTCAAACCCAGAGCTGTTGGACATGCTACACTTAAAGAAATCCCAATCCCTCAGAGCCACACGCTCCAGGGATCTAAACCTTGTCATCACAATAAACAAAATATGCTGGAGGGATAGGTTCCTGACCCAGAGACTCCCCAGACTCTGGAATAGATTGCCCATACATGTCAAGCAGAGTGCCTCTTTGGCCCTCTTCAAAAGGAACCTTGATGATTGGATGGGAGAAAGAAAATTCACCCCAGGGATCACGTCAGTCACCCTGCTAGACAGGGGTCCAGGGAAGTAAATAGTGTGGGAAGAAATAGCCATGGAATTGTTATGGCTAGGCTTGTATAGGCCCTAGGGCTGATAGCCTAGTACCAGCCTTTGAACCTATGAACCTATAATAAGTAGTTGAACCCTCATTTGCATAATCACTTTGTCTGTGCACCTGAATTTGTACAATAAAAGCACATTAAAAGCCCCTGAGCTTCACTGTGCTACAGAAAAACTCACAGAGTAGCGACATTTAAACATGCAACAGTTGACTCTTGTATTGATTGCTTAGAGGTCCTGGATCACAGCTTCTATAACATAAGTGCTACATTTTCAGCTTCCCTTTTTAAACTATTGATACTGTTAGCTACTGTGTTACTACTACATAATGAAGCAGCTTTGACATTACTTTTATGGGTAGAGTGGCAGGGTACTACAGGGGTAAAGCAACTGCAGTGCTAAAGGATTATTAAGCCCAATGGGAAACATTCCCTTCAACAAGTAGTCAGAGCACATGTGAACACATTCAGGCCAGCTTTCTACTATTGGTTTGTGCAAACACATTTGCCTGTTCTATTGCTTATACACATCCCACATGTGCAAAAGCCTTTTTAGAAATGAAACAAAATATTTATGTAACCTTGGGGCAAAAACTTAGCTGGGGTGGGGCTAAAGAGGCAGCCACTTTAGAAACAAGGTGGTAGGGAGCTTGATGGGCAAATGCCATTCAATTGGTAGTGTAGTACATCTTTCATTTC
The DNA here is from genome assembly GCF_019279795.1 of Protopterus annectens. Taxonomy (NCBI): domain Eukaryota; kingdom Metazoa; phylum Chordata; order Ceratodontiformes; family Protopteridae; genus Protopterus; species Protopterus annectens. The sequence continues at coordinate 1,155,026,766 of NC_056744.1, forward strand.
CATCCTGGTATTTCTGAGTGCTGGTATGGAAATGAATTACAATTTTGCATCTGCTGTGAGGACTGAAGCAGTTGCATCAACAGTTCATATGTGGTAATTGCAAATATAGTAAGTGGTTTGTTAAGTTTTAAAAGTAGCAGTCCTGTTTTGTTTTTTTTTTTTTTCCTCCACTTAGAGTTGAGGGACACCAAATCAGGTGACAGTGGCAGTTAGATAAGCCAGCCACTGCTCTGCCTTGGGGAGTGGGAATGTTAAGAAAGTTGTAGTGTGGCGAACACTCGGTCAATAATATTATGTTCTTGACATTAGGTAAACTGTCTGGACAGATAAATATGACACACCAACAGTATGGTATATAGACAAGGGTGGACAACAGTGTGGTAAGGGGTTTTTGGGCCCACTTATGATGGCCGTGCTAATACCACTGTGATACTTACAGAGCAAGGCCTAAGTCTAGTATATAGAAAAACACTGTTGACTCTACTGAAAAAGCTACCCATAAAACAAAGTTCTCTCAGGCAGAGAATGAAGCAATACTCCAGGCCCTCCAGCTCCACAGCCGATGGCTCTTTGGATAAGATGGTGCTGACAAGGTGTTCTGGCAACATGCCTAGAAAAGTCTTGGGGCAGATAGTAAGAAAAGTCAACTCAACTGCTGTGCTTAATGATTATTAAATCTAATGGGAAACCTTCCCTTTATCAAGTAGTAAGAGTACATGTGAACATACCTCTCAATCTCTTACAGAAGAAATCTGGGCAAAGCCAAAAGTAATCGGGGATATAGGCCCAACATCAGGGACAGATTTTTAGTATTGCTCTTATAAGCTTAGAAAATTGATAAAATAACTGGCTTTGCATTATCATACATTTTCTGAAGGGTATGAAGTCTGAAACTCAAATGTCTGTTATTAATTAGTGATTTCAGTCTTCAATGATTTGGCAAAAAACAAAAAAAAATTATAAGGAACAGACCAAAAATATGGGGAAAAAATCTGGACACTTGGGAGGTATGCTTGTGAGCACATTCAGGCAGCCTTAATCAGATTAAATATTCCTGTCACCTTGGGGCAAAAGTGTAGCTACAGTGAGGTGAAAGGGCAGCCACCTTGGGGGCAAGGTATTTGACATCTGCCAATCCAGCCCCCTATCAGCTGGTAGTGTAGTACTGGCTTTCATTTCCATCCTGACATTTCTGAATGCTGGTATAGAAATGAATTATAATACTGCATTTGTTGTGAAGACAGAAGCATTTGCTTAGGTACATCATGTGTGGTAGCTACAAATGTAGCAACTGGTTTGTTAAGTTTTAAAAGTAGAAGCCCTGATTTTATTTATTTTTTCTCAACTAGAACAGCCAGCTACAGCTGTGCATTGGGAAGTGGGAATGTTAGGATGGCCATAATGTGGGGAACATGCTAAACAGACAAGGTGGACAACAGCGTGGTAAGGGGTATTGAAGCTAATCATGACCACCATGCTAAAACCAGTGTGTTGCCCACAGACCAGGCCAACCAGGAATATGTCAGGAAAGATTGTTGGACAAATAGCAATTCTGTCAGTGTCCATGACCATTATAATGACATTACTGACCACAGGCCTACTGACATTACTCTTGCTGCAGAAAAAAGACCTGCCTGCCTGGCAAAGAAAGGTAGGTTGCTAGGTGACAGGCCATCAGTTGAGCCACCTCTAATTGAAACAAAGGATCTTCTGGTCTCTGTTAGAGTCAGAGGCACCTACACATGGTCCCATACTGTGGTGCTGAACAGTGACGCAGAGCATCATGCACTAAGAATATCCACCGGAGACATCCCAGGTACATAGTGCTCTTCCTTTGTAACAGTAGCCATAATCCCTATTGACACAGTTCTCACAGGTAGTCTTATTAAAGATGTCTGATTTGGGTTATTCAGGAACATCAGGGATTGTACCTGCATGACAATCTGTACAAAGTGCAATATTTAACTGTTTGGTTTTTCATACATTACTATTCCTACATCTGACTTTGATGTTTGCTTCTGGTGCTGGGTCATACTTACAAAAGGCATTTTTAAACACCTTTATTAAATTATCACTTAAGACATAGGTAAACATACATTAGTAGAAAAGACAAACCATATTAACATTTCTCCATTGAAAGACAATATACATCACATATATTTTCTTTGCTACTATCATCAGTCCAACATTACAAAAAATTGCTGAATTCCTGCCTTTCCTTAAACCTCAATCCTCCTCCTGCTGAACATTATTATGCATGTAGTGTTGCCATACTTTCCATTTACTTCTATGTAATTTGTCCTTCCCTTTTCTAAAGATCCTTCTTCCAGTTCTTTTATCTCTTTTATAATATTCAGTACCTCAAATAGAGTTGGTGTAGGCTTTGATTTCTATTTTCTAGTAACTGATTTTTGGCAACGAACAGAATGAAACTTAATAGGGCCTTTCTGTGTATAAGCAATTCATATCCTGTATTCTGGCTCAAAAGAATAATTTCCTGACTTACAGACAATTTGATCACCCAGTATTTCTGACAGAGTACTCTGTAGGGAATTTTTAAAATCTGCCAGCTCATTACACTCCCAAAACATGTAATCCCAGTTATGTCTTTCTTCTCCAACATTTGCTGTCTACCCAAGGAAAATTTTATGAAGTTTGCTTGGTGTATAAAATACCTCTGCAAACACTTTCAAGCAAAAATACTAAACTTTCTGCACTTTGTTGCATTTTGGGAGCCATTCATTTATACCTCCCCTTCTTCTCAATCTTTTCTAACCTCCTCTGATTGATTATTATATTTACCATGCAATGTTTTATATGCTCTACTAATTATCCATTTTTATGGAAGTTTGTGTTCTAGATTCAGTACCAGAGTAGGTTTTTCATATAGGATTTCCCTGTCCCTTTCTATTTACCTTTTCTAATTGACTCTTATAATTATCATGCAATATTTTATATGCTCTAATAATTATCCTTTTTAACAGTTGTTTCTATTCTAGATTCAAATAAAAACACTACCATTGCATGTCTTTCACTTAAAATTCTCCCATCACTTTCCCTTTGCCTGTGCTCTGAGATCAAGACCTGGTAGGGAAGGCAGTCTCTAGCCTACAATCTAAATGTCTTCTTGGCCTCATTCCACTCTATTACCTTTCCTACTTCAGTTATTTGCTCTCAGTATCTTGGCTCCTTTGCCAGGTTTCTCCAGTAAATTACAACCCCTCTTGTCTATTTTCTGTACCCCTACTTCCAGTCATCCCTATTGGCAAAACATCCTTTCTACAGTCTCATATTAGCTTAGTTCTTAAAATACTTTCTACTACTTTATGAGTATAATATTCTGTATTGTTGTTATTATACTCCTTAAGTATCTCCATCCAACCCCCCCCCCCCCGGGTTGTTGAACATTCTCCTTTCTTCTTCATCATTATCCCTTTTCACTTTGGGTTGAGCCTTAACTGTGTAGCTCTAAAATATCCCTTCAAATCAGGTAAAGCAAACTACTTTGTTCTATTGGAACGATCAATTTATCCCACTTAACTCTTACCCTCCTTCCCTCCCAGATAAATTCCTTCAATTCCTTATTAATTATTGTCCACAGCTTCTCTTTGGGTTGATAAAAGTATGCCTAACTCATATAAAAAAAGACTTAAAACGTTTTCACTGCTTATATCTTACTATCCATATCCATAAATAAGTTACCAGATTCTCAATATCTGTTTTATCTTTTTAGTCTCTTCCCACATACCTTAGCTGCCATAACAGAAGCCTTTTTAGTCCATATGACTAAATACTTCATCTTATCATGTCCTCATAAATATGGGTATTGCTGAACCAATTCATGGCTACAGCCTTTGTTTTATCTTCATTAATTTTATATCCCAAAAATACTTGAACCTGGCTCAGAATGTTCCACACCACTGAGATGTTCTTTTCTCGATTTATCAAGTACAAAATAACATCATCTGCAAGTAAAGCCAACTTTTCTTAACTACCATACCAGTTATATTCTTGCATTTCTGAGTCCCTTATTTTCTTTGCCAATGGCTCTAAATACAAAGCAAATAAGAAAGGGGGAAGAGGACACCTCTGCCTGTTTCCTCTGTTGAAACAGCTATTCTGAGAGGAGACCTCCCACTTTAATTCTTAGCTCCAATCCTTCATATATCCTTCTAATTAACTTTATTATTGTAGCAGGGAATGCAAATACTTCCACTGCCCTACTAATAAAAATCACAGCTTACTCTGTCAAATGCTTTCTCTGCATCAATTCCCACCCAACAACAGAGGTATTTTCTTACATTCTGCTTCCCTCTGGATCATCATTGTTCTATTAATGTTGTAAAATGTGTGCCGCCTCTCCACAAAACCACACTGATTTATATCTATCAATTTTGGCAACACCTTCACATTATTTTAGCTAGTATCAACATAAACACTTTATAATCACGGTTTAAAATTGAAATGGATATATATGAAGATGGGTCTGAAGGGTCTTTGCCAGCTTTAAGTAACAAAGTCACCACAGCTTTCTTCTGAGATGTCGGTGTTTCCCCCTCCTTTTAAAATATTGCTAAACAAGATCTTCCAGAACTTTATCACTTTCTTCCCTCCTATTTTCCAAAATTCCATAGGAATACCATTGATTCCTGGAGACTTTCCTGAACATTGATTATACATCACTGTTTTTATCTCATTACCTCCTCGTTAATTATTAGTTGTTGAGCCTTGTCTACTTCTAATCTTAGCATAATTAAGTCTTCTGTAAAGAATTCCATTTGTACTCTTTCTTGATTCCACATTTCTCTGCTTTAAACAAATTTCCCTAAATTTTTCCAGAATATTTCTAAAACCGCCATAGGATCTCTGGTTATTTATTTATTTATTTTGTTGTTATAGGTTCTCAAAGTCTGGTGACAACCCTTTCAACATTTCAAGTCGTTTTGCTAAATGTTTTTGTGTGTCCTGGAGCTATCAAAAAATTGTTGCCCCTCTAGCAATTAATATAATTACTCCATTTTCTTCTGTCCCTGATATTCTATTGAATATCCACTCTGAAATCCTCTCTTTATCAAATTCACATGCTCATTTCCTTCCAAATCTGTCACCTACAGTGCTATTTGCACTCTGCATTTCTTAATATAATTCAATACTCTTTCTTTTTTTATCGATACCCATAAGGCCATTCATGTTCCAGGATAATATGGACAGCATAGCAATCTTGATAAAAAGCTATTGTTCCCACCTATTATACATGACAATTTTTTGAATGTGTATGACTAGTTTTTGTTTTAATGCTTGTTTGTCAGGCTGATCTTTTGTACAGTTGTTTCTTCTCATCTCCATTTGAGCCCATGTCTCATTTTTCAAGAGTTTTTGCTTTAATGAAAACCTTCAAATAAAAACTAAATACAAAACACCCTCATCCCCTATTAACTTGGGACAAACACACAAAACTATGTACATATTCAAAACATGAAGTTTAACCCTCCTGAGGGGACCAATTGCTTAAAATTGATAGCTACACCTATAGGCATTATCTAACCTAAAATTAAGGTTATCCATGTTAAAGCACATGCTACAGCCTATACTTTCATGTACACTGATTGTTGTCTGTCCTTTTCTTATATCTCTTCCCATCCCAGATATGAAAAACAGCTTGTATGTTTTCAGAAAACATTAACTTTTATCCCCAAGAAAAAGTGCACTGGCTATTTTTAAATAAAGCTAAATTGTAGACTGTTCTATTTTCTGCACTGAGGTATTAAGGCTGCTAGGGAGGTTGTTACCTCTTATCCACTTCCCATAATTTTAAACTTATCTTTTCACTGACCTGTTACTACTACCACCCCAGCAACCCAACATCACAGCATATGAACATTAAACTCGCCTTTTTCCAGACTTTTTCCTTTTGTTATACTGTAAAACCTATATTTCTTAAAAACTAAAAATGTACTTGTTTATTTTAATATCTTTAACACATACAAGATTCACTGAAAAGTCTCCCTACTCACACATTTAAAATACATCTGACTTATATACTACACAAAACTGTTTTACTGTAGATAACATGCAGTTTATATCATGAAATGTTTTTATGCAAATACTAATAGGAACACAATAGTTTTACTTACAGTTAGTTTTCCTCCTTTACTGTCCTTCTAAACACTAAAGAAATAAAGTGGAATATATGCTTTACAGTCGCCCACAAGTTTAACAAAGTCAACTAAAGCCCATGGTTTTCAGCCACTTTTTCAACAAACCCATATTTTACATATGTGATAATATGCTTTATAGCCTTCTACTTATTCACTAATTTCAGAGTTACTGGCCTTATTTCTGTTCATGTCCATCTCCCAACACCAGACTCTGGTTCAAGTCCAAGGTACTGCTGATTCTTCTAGTCAACCCATACTTTTCTGTCTCTTAAGCATTTTCCTTTGGAATATTGAAAAAGGTTTCACTGGGAGAGTATCTCTATGAACCTTACCATCAGAATAATGAGAAGCAGAGTCCCCTTCCACTTGCTGACTCATTTTGTTTGCTGGATAAACTTTTTTGTTTCCTCCTTAGCCTGTTCTGTGTCAAACAATGACTTTGACCCTCCAGCGAAAAACACTTTAAAGACAGCTGGATACAACAGCTTTAATCTCATACCTGCCTCGCAACACTTCCTGAATGTTGGGATAAATTTGCTTCACTTCTACCTGGTGTACAGTGAATAATTTTCTATAAACTCTGCTATCTCCAATTTTTAATATTTTCCCCTTCTGCCACAGTTTTGTCAGAATCATCTCTTTCTGCTGGCATGATTGCATCTTTACTAATACAGGTCTTGGCTGCTTTCTCCTGGTCAAGTTTGGAGCATACATGTGATGTGACCGTTCAATTAACACCTTCTGCTGTAGAAGACCAACCCAGTTGCCTATTTGTGCTTTTGCAAAATTAATACAGTTTGTTCCTTCCAGCTGCTGTGGTACAGCAGAAGATTTCAGTTTTTTTCTGTATGCTCTGACTATTTTTTAAACAGTTCTTGAGAAACCTCATATTCAATCAGCTATTTCTTCATGTCATCCTCTGATTTTTTCAGTTTTATTATTTCATCTGAATGGCTAGTTAAAGCTTCTATTTTCTCCAGCCTTTTGTCATTTGAATTAATATATTCCTTCAATATTGCATTTAATCACTTCTGAGTACATTTGATTTTTTTTCCTCTAAATTACTGGAAGCCATCTCTTGAGCCAAGGCTGAAGCTTGAACTTGCTTTTTGCTGAACAGCTGCATAATCCTTCCCAGGCAGTGTTTTCTCTACCTTTTCTGACTGACTTTCTTTCATGTTTTCCATATTTCTTCCTCATTGGTATCCAGACAGTATATTTACTAGCCAGTAATGGATTTTAACAAAAAACATTTTCAATGTCACTCCTTTTTCTCAGTTTCTGTTTTCACACTGGGAAAGCTGAAGTTATTCTGTTGATCAGTGTGCAGACATCTTGGAAGTTTATATTTACACAAGGTATTGTGCTTTGCTGTGTTCACATGTGATTCTATATCTTACATCACCATTGCTGAATTGCCACTGACTGACTTTGGAGGATCTGAAAACTTTGATGATGATGATGATGATGATGATGGTGGTGGCAGGAATGAGCTGGCATGGGCAGGTACAGGTACAGTTTATTTGTTCAATATAGGGAATGTGACTATGGACACAGACACTCTGTACCTATGGACACCCAGTAGACATATACCATACAGAAGTAACAGGTTACTGGACACAAAAACAGTCAGAGAAGAGTGGCACCCCTACCAGATATGTGTCAGGATCTGGCAGTAGCCCCTTTGGGCAGGTGGCTATACACCATGGAGTGGGCATTGGGGCTCATTGGAGACATGGTTACCACCCTCTCCCTAAAGTTGTGTCAATGGCTGCAACCCAGCATCTGTCAAGGGTCATCATGAAATTACAAGCTAGTACCACCACAGGCATGTGGGAGTTAATAAGGTTGATGCATTCAGTGGGTGATAACTTTTTCAAGTGCATGTTCCATATGTATGATTGTTTTGACAGACTAAATCACATACCTGAATGTGCCATGTCCTCACAAGCTCACCTGCCATACATCAGGCCCAGCCATTGAAGATGCTCCATCTCTATTTCCACAGATGGTGGCCATCATGGCTGTGGATGACAGAGATTACAGTTATGTGACATAGAATTTCCATAGCTAAATCTTTTTTGGAGGTGTCTGTGACTATTAGAGGTTATCCCCAGGGTCACTGCAGTCATTTCAGTGTGACATCTGGGAAAATAAGTTGTTTACATAAATGCAGCATTCTGCCAACTAGCTAAGGTCATGGTATGCCCAGTGCAATTCCTGGTACAGGCATCTCTCATGTGTGTGTGCACAGGATGCTCAACCCTCTAGCATGCATTTCCTGGTCCTGTCCAGTAGATCAAGCTACAGGGCTGCAGCTACTGCTAAAGGTGTGTCCTTACAGACACGCACTTACACTAGTACAGCCTGAGTACAGCACACACTCACCACACTCACACAATATCAGCTCCCAGTAAATCACAGACATGCATGCACACACACACACACACACACACACACACACACACACACACACACACACACACACACACACACATACATACACAGATAGGTAATGACTCTGGCCATTCACAAAGTCCTTTATGTTAATAACCACACTGACACAATCAAATCTCCCACACACAAGTGCAGTCTTGCTTTTAGTTGTCCTCAGCACTCATAAAATTTACATTGAAAGATATCCACACATGTGCTCCTTCCCCACCTGTCCAAATGATGATAACTGTGCCCTGCCTTTTGAACATTGTTATTTGGGCTGCTTATGTCTTGAAGCACGGTGAAGCCAGCAGTAAGCACAGCCTGGCCTTGGGCTCACATGCATTATGTTTACTATATCTGCTTTACTAAGGGACAAAGGTATGTACTGACTGCTGCCTCTTTGCCAGTGACACAGCAATGCTCCAACTGTCCAGATATTCACAGAATGTCCAGATTTTTGCCTTATATTTTTAGTCTGTTCCTCATAAAATTTGTAGTTTTCTGTCAAATTGTTGAGGATTGAATTCACTAAATAATGTCAACCATTTGACTTTCAGACATCATGTCCTTCAGAAAATATATACCAATGCAAAACCTGTTATTCTAGCAACTTTCTAAATTTATAAGAGCAATATTTAAAATCTGTCCCTATTTTTGTGACTTTGTCCCCACATTATTTTTGGCTTTATCCTGATTTCTTATGCTAAGAGGTTGAGAAGTATGCCCAGCATCCTGCACCTGCTTTTGTCAAGCATGTTCATCCCCTATCTACCATCTCCTCCACGTATCCCCCACTGCCTAGTGTGCTGGGGACTACACCTCTTGCAGCTGCCTCCACCACTATAACTGCCTCAAAAGTATGACATTGTGTAACACTGCACATAATGAAAGTATTTTTGAACACTTGCTAGGATCATCCTTCAGAGTGCTGCCAGATGAGACCAAAGAAAACATGCCTTCAGCAGCCCAAACACACACTCCACAATGACCCTTATTTGCAATTGGGTGTAGTTTTATGCATCATTAGCCAGGGTCCTAGAGAATATCCAGCATCACCTATAAGATGTCCCTTGGAGAAGTCACATCTCACAAACCATTGGTACAGGTCATAGGTGTGCCATATGCAGAAGTCATGATAACTACCTGGGTGGCATGCAGATACATTGTGGATGATAACCTGTGCATCACAGACCACCTGGCAGCTGATGTACTCATACCCTTTGTGGTTCACCTATTTCCTTTGTAGTTACCTGGATGAGGCCTTTATTTCAATGCGTGTGTGCTCTATGGCCCTCAGTAACTCATGGGAAATGTGCTATATCATTGATTTCCCACATGGTGTTTCCTCTGTCCTACATAGTACCATAGGAACCACATATGACATCTAACATGCTGAAGCATAGCATTATTGAAGCAGATACCCGAGATACCCCCAGTAAGTCCTCTGTAGGTCACTGCAGTTTCCCTTTAGCTAGCGTATATAAAGCCACACATACCTTGGTATTCATAAGGATATCTACTCCTAGGGGAACTGCAGATGAGACCAGCACATTTTTATATTGTCTTGCATGGTGTCCACATCTACACAGTACCAGTCCACAATATTGGTATTATGGAGTGCATGAAACATTAAGTGCACTCAGATGCCGTGGAACCTCTGAGGATGACAACATACATCATTGTGGCTTGTAGTGACAGATGACCTTACAAATACATATTAACTAATGCTGCAGCAACATTTTTTTTTTTGCATTTCTCTTGCATGAATATGGAGTTTTAGCTGTGTTCATTAATAACAGTTTTGCAGCTCAGCATTGAGGCATCTATATATTTCTGGATCACATTTGCCTCATTAACATACAAGGCAGTGCTCATTTTAATATGGTTGCTCATTTCCATCAGGGATATACCACAGTCAGTGCACTGATGCTTGGTATTCACCCCATGTAGTATGCGTGTCTTTGAATGGCATGCACCCTGTGCGTGGTCACTCCTCACACAAAATCACTTATAGCAATGCAGCTATGTTTTCTGAATCCCAGTCATTGTGGTCACTGCTCTTCATATTTGTCCTGAGGGGAGGAGAGGAACTTGTTACTACCACAGTGACCCACAGGACAACAAGAGGAAGTTCAAGGTGAAACTTCTGCACTTCAGGATGGGCATCCCCATCTCTAATTCAGGTGCATGGAAGAATACTTATTGAAGAGCTTGAGAGCTTTCCATGATCACATTGGGTGTGGGTGTGAGTGTGAGTGTTAGGTCATGCAAAATTATTCAGAATTCTACATAATGTATTCATTCCAGCCACATTGTGTGCATGAATGGGGAAGTCAAAAATAGCTACTGATCGCAGTCCATGGGACATGGTGGGAGGCAGAAAGCAGCCTTCAGCAAAGAGCTTTCATAAATATATGTTTACATGTGTCTTTGTATAGGTATGTGTCTGTCTATTATATATGTATACACAAATGCTCACATATATATATATATATATATATATATATATATATATATATATATATATATATATTAAACATATATGTGTATAAACACACACATATAAATGTACATAGAAAGCATGCTTTCCATAAGAATAATGCACTTCTATAATAACCTTTTTATGGTTACAAATGACAAGAAAACTAAATAAAATGTGCCTTTCTGAAATGCATAGGGGCAACATTTTGAGAGTTGAGTACATTTTTTAAATGATTGTTGGGTGGTAGGAGAACAACATAAGGTCTGAGTACAACATTTTAATTTCTGGCTACACCCCTGGAGAGAAGGGGGACAGCTCTGGTTTTCTACTTGGCTTCATAGCACATTCTTTTTCTTAGGTAAAACAATATTCAAAATGAAACGCTGTACAACAATGGCCAATGAAGTAAAGTTCTCTTGGAGAATAGGTAGTGTGATTAAATGAAATAAAACTTTAAAAGTGCAACATATATAGCAAAAAACTTGCATAAATTTCCAGTACTTCAATTAAATGCACTTACAAGATATTCACGCTGTGAATGCAGTTAAACTATAGCGAAATAATGGCTCCAAAGTATCCAGTCTTATGATGGCTCCAAAGTATCCAGTCTTTTTATTCTGATATACAAAGTATCCACACTGAAGATGTAGTAGCTGTTATGTGACTGTGATGAACTGTGATAACAGCTTAACCAGTCTAACAGATCAAATAAAAGCTTCTAGCTTTAATGGCAGTTTAAATCCTTTTATTGTAGAAAAAGTTAAAATCTTCATGTCAATTTAAAATCTTGATGTAGAATAAAGCAGTCCCTATGTATTCCAAATGATAAGCACTTTCGGTATCTTCTTCAGATCGTAGAGATTGGGACTGGAAGTTCCTTTTTATAGTGCTTACTTCCTTTACTGTTGGGACAATCATTCAATCATCACACTGTCAATCAGCTGTTTAAACGCACCAATCCTCTTTCCTCTCAGCTGGGGGTGTTCCATTTCCTATACCTTTTGCTTTTGAGGGGTGTGACCAATCATGAATTATTAAGCCAGACACACCTCCATGTTAGCTAATGGTTGGTCTTCTAGCTTTTAGTATAGGTTTCAGTGGAATGATGTTATTCAAGCCTGGCTCAATATCAGCACGGAGGCTCACAATCCACTTACTCTCCCTGCATTCAGTAATATTTTCAATGTCGCCTTTCCTTATTCCACTATATACATTCTCTATCACCTTATAAGTGAAAGAATGACCGACATTTCTTTCAGCATGCGTTGCTAAAGCATTATGTGGATCTTTATTAGTAATGTCTCTTTGATGTCTCAAAATGCAATTTTTAAACATCTGATTAGTTTTTCCTGCATAGAATGCAGGGCATAGTTTACAGGTAGCCATGTACACCACATTGGGGGTTACACAAGTGGCTTTGACATTAAAGGTGTATTTCTTCTTTGTCCTTGGATGTTCAAATTTGTTATTACAGTCAATCAGTGGGCATGCCGTGCAGTGGCCACACTTGAACGTGCCTTTATGTCCAACGATTTTATGTTTGCTAAACCCATCCTTTGTGCAAAGTAACCTCTTTAAATTTTTCTTATTCTTGTAGCCCAAGCATGGTGTTTCACCTACAATGTCTTTTAGCTTGGCATCCTGGGTGAGGATTGGCCAAAACTGCCTTATTATAGATTTAACTTGTGTGTTGTCTGTGCTGTAGGTTAACATCACTCTGGTGGTTCTGTCTTCTGTCTTGTTTTTCTTTATGATAACTTCTTGAACATTCACATCTTTTTCATTATAGCCTCTCTTTATTAGGTTTTGTTGTAGAAACAAAATTTCCTTTTCTCTTGTCTCATCTTTGCTACATCTTTTATGTATTCTTTGTGTTTCATTTTGCATAATATTTTTAGTGACATGTTTAGGATGCATGCTGCTTTTCAACAAGTAATGATTTCTCCATGTATTTTTTCGGTGTAATTCGGAAAAATACAAGGAGAAATCATTACTTGTTGAAAAGCAGCATGCATAGAGGCTATAATGAAAAAGATGTGAATGTTCAAGAAGGTTACTTTGCACAAAGGATGGGTTTAGCAAACATAAAATCGTTGGACATAAATACACGTTCAAGTGTGGCCACTGCACAACATGCCCACTGATTGACTGTAATAACGAATTTCTGAACATCCAAGGACAAAGAGGAAATACACCTTTAATGTCAAAGCCACTTGTGTAACCCCCAATGTGGTGTACATGGCTACCTGTAAACTATGCCCTGCATTCTATGTAGGAAAAACTAATCAGATGTTTAAAAATCGCATTTTGTGACATCAAAGAGACATTACTAATAAAGATCCACATAATGCTTTAGCAACGCATGCTGAAAGAAATGTCAGTCATTCTTTCACTTATAAGGTGATAGAGAATGTATATAGTGGAATAAGGAAAGGCGACATTGAAAATATTACTGAATGCAGGGAGAGTAAGTGGATTGTGAGCCTCTGTGCTGATATTGAGCCAGGCTTGAATAACATCATTCCACTGAAATCTATACTAAAAGCTAGAAGACCAACCATTAGCTAACATGGAGGTGTGTCTGGCTTAATAATTCATGATTGGTCACACCCCTCAAAAGCAAAAGGTATAGGAAATGGAACACCCCCAGCTGAGAGGAAAGAGGATTGGTGCGTTTAAACAGCTGATTGACAGTGTGATGATTGAATGATTGTCCCAACAGTAAAGGAAGTAAGCACTATAAAAAGGAACCTCCAGTCCCAATCTCTACAATCTGAAGAAGATACCGAAAGTGCTTATCATTTGGAATACATAGGGACTGTTTTATTCTACATCAAGATTTTAACTTGACATGAAGATTTTAACTTTTTCTACAATAAAAGGATTTTAACTGCCATTAAAGCTAGAAGCTTTTATTTGATCTGTTAGACTGGTTAAGCTGTTATCACAGTTCATCACAGTCACATAACAGCTACTACATCTTCAGTGTGGATACTTTGTATATCAGACTAAAAAGACTGGATACTTTGGAGCCATCATAAGACTGGATACTTTGGAGCCATTGTTTCGCTATAGTTTAACTGCATTCACAGCGTGAATATCTTGTAAGTGCATTTAATTGAAGTACTGGAAATTTATGCAAGTTGTTTGCTATATATGTTGCACTTTTAAAGTTTTATTTCATTTAACCACACTACCTATTATCCAAGAGAACTTTACTTCATTGGCCATTGTTGTACAGCGTTTCATTTTAAATACTGTTTTTGCTTGTTACTGATAGCTGTACTTCAGCGTTAGGAGGTACGCTTTCTTTATTCTTTTTCTTAGGTGTTACACCCATGGAGTATAGGCCCTGATGATCATATACCGCTCAGTGGTGCATGACATTAAACCAGAGGGAAGGTGTGCAGAAGCATGCAAACTTTCTACAGTAGACATTATTTAATGGAGCTCAAGAGAACTGCCACAGGAGTTAGGATCTCCAGCACTTGGGAGGGGAGACTACTGGGTCTGGCAGATTGACCCACTCTCTACCACCAGACTCTTGCCTCTCTGGGACACAATGGGCTAATGAGGCCCTCCAGTGAGAGAATAAAAGGCCATAGGGCTGTTTCCCAGGCTGCAGCTACCTGGCTTCTACAATGAGTAAATAATAAATGGGTTGATAGTGCAAAAGAAAAGGAACCAGAGGAAGGGGAGAAATGTGTAATGATTTTAGTAAAGTCACATCATTGTTGATGCAAATCAAATTTAATGCTTTTTGAAACGTATCAGTACTTGTTGCCTGGTTAGTATATCCTTTTTCAGCCTAATCATGTGAGCATGAAGAGGGAGAATGGTTTGTGTCCTGTAACACGGTGAAAGGTTAGGAGATGTAGTAACCAAAACATTAAAAAGTACAGTCTGTTTAAGAAGGAGGGAGACAGGATCATCAACAGTCAAGGGAAATGCGCTGCAGGACAAAACTATTGCAAAGTTATGAGAAAGAAAGAAAACAAAAATGGAATTAAAGAACTGCTCTAATGAAAAGCGATCCTGCTCATAACCACTGAGTGAGCACAGGCAGATTTGCATTCATTGCTGGTTTCACAGAACATTTTCCAGCACATTTACAATGACATTTCATTCCATTGAGCCCCAAGATGCTTTTACATGCGTTACTGCAGTGGAGAAGTGGAGGGGCGTCTATTCTCTATGTATCCAACCAGTTGTGAAATATTTCAAAATTATAGTCATTAGATCTTTTGTATATGCATTTTATCTGTTCAGCAATGTGTTTCTATCTATTTTTATGTGATAGGCGGGTTAATGTGGGTTAATTGAGAGTTCATGCAGTTGGGGGTGTTTCCTTTTATTGTTGAGTGCAGTCAATGCTATTATCATGAGAACTGTTATTATATAGCTATGATTCCTGGCCTTCTTGTTAATCAATATTATCACTGGTTAATTGCACATTGGCTCAGCATGTTCAAAACTCAGTTTTAGTAGGAGAGAGCTCAGCTGTTCTAGTTCTGATGGGTCCAGCTGAGTTTGACTAATCAGAACCAGAACAGAAAAATGCATTGCACAGTAAACAAAAAGAGCAAACATCTTTAAAAAAACTGAGTAAATTACTACAGTAAATTTAAATATATTTTATTGCTATTGCAAAGTTGTAAAACAGTAGTAGTTTAATTTCCTTCCTTCCCTAGGCTGTCTTAAACTTGCTCAATCTATCTGGAGTCTCCCAACATTTTGGCAACATAAGCATAGACACTGATGTTTACTTAAGGTCTGAAGAGCTGATATTTTTGTAAGGATGTTTCTGAATCACTTGCCACAAGTCCAGCACTACAGTAGTACTGCTTAACAGAAAACCTCAGTTCATGACTTATTTAGATTATTTAGCCTTGTAATTTGTATTTACCTTTTATGTTTGTGGGATGAAACACCCTCATATACCTCATATTTTAATAGTTTTTATCATGCATATAAAGTGCTTGAACCTAGTACATAAGAAAACACAGCCTGAGGAGAGAAATAAAGGAGTGAAAAGCAGACAAAGGCATGTTGTGTCTGAAGCCATCTCTCTGCCATGCAGGATAAACATGTTACATCGAGAAGCAAACTAAGTTTTTATAGAAAGCTAGTATGAAAATGTGCTACCAGGAGTGGACTGCGGATTGTACAAATTTCTTTATCATGGTGCCCTATGCAGACCAGTGATTAATTTCTAACAGCATAAGAAGTTGTGTTGTTGACACGTGAAGTCACCTGTGGGTCATGCACTACATGTTGCAAAGCTGTTGTAAGAAGGATGTAGGCAGATTAACTAAGCAGCACTGATCACGCTAGGGTCCTCAACCTTGCAGGACAGGAATTACTGCAGCAGAAAAGGTATGCAGTTCCATTAGAATCATTCAAGCACTATCTGGTTAAATGATGTGTTCTGAGTCATATAATCTTTAAATAGAAGTTACAGGACTCAAACTCCAGTCCATATAATATGGCTTATTAACTGACATGCCTTACCGCCGGCCAGCATCTGTAGGGGAATGGAATAGGAATACAAAAAAGAACACTGAAAGGCAGTAGTGTCTAGTATTATCATGTAAGGTTAAACATGTTAGAGGTAAGTATCACTAAATCCATACATCCACACAGTTCTAAGTGCATGGCAGAAATATAGCAGTTCTGGTCTGTAATGTATAGTTGGTCTTATTTCTTGAGTGAATGCAGGTGAGAAAAATACTTAAATGGTTGTTTTCAGAATGATGAGAAAAACTGGAGATTTCAAACTCTATTAGAGATGAGGCAAAAGACATATCTAAGTGTTCATGTTTACATTTCGCATTTTATTGACTAGTTAGCTCTTACTGGATAATGGCTCTTTTTGAAGAGAAAGCCAGAGTGATATAAGTTTTTGCCCTTCCCCCCATACCCCCATTGTGTACCTTCCAGTTGGCTGTCTAAGGCTTTCTAATTTTAGGACACATGGTATTATTTCCCCTGAGGCTGGGACCAACACAACTGTAGGCAGATTGGGAAGGGAACATGGAGACACAAAGCAGAGCCTTTAGCAGAATCAAATATACTGTCGGGTACACAGCACATTTCTTTTGGTATGCCCTAATTGGAAGGAATTGTTGACATTAAGTATATCACCACACAAAATGTCAGTCAGTGTCAACCTTACCATCTAAAACAAATGTTAATGGCCATCTGACTTATGAACATGTCATGTCCCCATCACTGGGAGAGTGCCAAATCACAGACAGAAGTCCCATAACTCCCTCCCAGAAGGAATGAGCTTATAGACTGCCACTCTTTCATAAGTCACTCTCCCTGGCTGCTTCAGGGACTGAGACACTAATTGATCTCAGGTAATGTGGATCACAATCAGGGCTCCATCCCTGTATGGCATGGAGCTAGGAGAGCCACTCAGATATTTTAGTGACCAGCAAATATGACCAAGACTCATTTAGGCTGTCCTACAAACTGAACACATGTATGTCTGTGTCCTTACTGAGACACTGTTTCATTGTAAAGACAACACTTCCTCCTTACATGTATTTAGCACTTTTCATTCATTCAGACTGGTGGAAAGCTACAGGGACATTTACATATTTGTCAGGAACCATATCACCTCTAGGAAGATTCCCTGAGACCTGCAAACCAAACTCTTTGAAATGCATCTTACCTTAAACACAACAAATTGTCAATTTACTGCCTGCTATAGTGTGCCATTTATGTTTCCAGATTATTATGAGATTCCTAAAAGTACTTTCTATAATATCCATAATGAAAAACACTTTTATGATGGATGATTTCAATTATCTGTTGATAAAGTGGTGCACCTATACCTCAAAAGTTGGGTATGCCCAAAGATTCCTGGACTTAACAGATGATAATTCCCTAGAACAAATAATTAACCACTACACCAAAGGGGTATAACATTCCGGACCTTGTCCTTACTAACTTAGCTCTGATATGTACACCATCCCTGGTCAGATCAAACCACTAAATATTGACCTTCTCTAAATTCTTAAAGCATATCCAGTGAAAATATGTGCATTTATGGACTTCAAATAAACAAACCTACTCAACTTCTATGGTGTGTCCTAAAATTTTGCTTGTAATATCAGAAGTCCCCATGCAGCCTCAGGAGCTATTTACCCCCACCAAAAAATGCATAGAAATTGCACTACAATTCCAGATACTCCCCATACTCTGGAATAGACTGCCCATACATGTCAAGCAGAGCGCCTCCTTGGCCCTCTTCAAAAGGAACCTTGACGACTGGATGGGAGATAGGAAATTTACCCCGGGGATCATGTCAGTCACCCTGCTAGACACGGGTCCAGGGAAGTAAATATTGTGGGAAGAAATAGCCAGGGAATTGTTATGGCTAGGCTTGTATGCCCTAGGGCCGATAGCCTAGTGCCAGCCTAGGAACCTATGAACCTGTGAAAGAACCAAACAGCACCTGAATGACTGAGTTCCATCAATGTTATTCCCCATTTTCAGCTTTCCTTGTAAATAAACCTGCATTTACAAAACAAAATGCTGCTTCTAAAGACTGTTATCATTACTGCATGCACTGCTTGATGCTACTTTCTGTAGATCTGAAGAAGCCCATGCAACCTTGAGAAAGAGCACATCTTCTGCCTACTTGGATGTTTCCTCTGTTGGAATAAACTTTTCATGGATCAAGAAAAAAGAAACCTGTGGAAAACATTTTGACAAAAAGTACTGAACTACTTTATCTTCTACAAATTTTCAACTGGGTAATTGGCCTGATACCTATGTATTGCCTCTGAATCAAGTTTCCCTTTGAGTGGTATTTGTGTAACAAAATGGATCCTCGTGGCTCGGGGTTGCTGGAAAAGTCATTTTCTGTTGCTGACTTTTTTTATATGAAGCAAAATACATCTGAGTACCAAACTGATAGCTGTATCCTTTTCAACATGAGGAAATTAAATTAGGCTTTAGTGAACATTAATAAGGCTTTGGTAAGAGTCACTACAATTCTATAAAAAAGATTTACAGCCACCAAACTATTCCTCCTCAATCTTCACGAAAGAACTGAGCAACACCTATTCAGCCTTCAAAACAGAATTGACTTAAATTAATTTGTCTTTTTTTAACAGTCATTTGTCTGTGTTAGTCCTTCTTGATTTAAATTAAATAGTGTAATTAATTATTTGTTTATTAAAATCAATAAAATTGTTAAAAAAAAAGAGAGAGAGAATTGATTAACACCTGCTTGGATTCCAACAGCAGTTATCCAGTATAATAACCCAACAACGCACATCATGAGGTGACCCAACAATCAGTACAACGCTAAAGAAACTTAGAATGGAGATTATATGAAGGTATATTTGGTGCCATTTGTGTAATAGCTGCTTAGAGAACACTGGCCCCAAACTAAGTAGATCAGGATATTATCATGACATCTGACTGGAGACTAGTAAAGGTATACATGAATAAAAAATTATCAAAGAGGATGCTGATGCACACAGCTAAGAGACTGCGAGTGGAAATTCTGTCTAGGGCTGAGATTCACCTTAGGCTCAGTCCCATAAGTTTCACAAGTGGACATTCAGTATTGTTAGACTGGTAATGCTACAAATGGTTGATTTAATGTGCATTTTAAAAGTGTAGCTGGAACAAGTACAATTCTAGAAATCTTGGCTGTATACAAATTTAGAAAGGAACTACCTGGCAACTTGGGTATTTCAGAACTACCTTACGTCTTCTGAATACCAAGTTTTTTCATTAGAATATCTGTTGTTAACTGAACCTATAAACCCTAAGTCAGAATGCTGAAAGTGCTAATAATAAGCCTTTGCCTGAGTATGTTTGCCTGCAGACAAAATAAAATATTACCATCTGAGATGGTTTGTTTTCCATGTTCTGGAAAATAGTACATAGCAGAATACTGCATGTTCTGGAAAAGAGTACATAGCAGAATACTGCATGTTCTGGAAAAGAGTACATAGCAGAATACTGCATGTTCTGCAAAAGAGTACATAGCAGAATACTGAATGTTCTGGAAAAGAGTACATAGCAGAATACTGCACAATTAATAATAACAGTACTGTGCCTGAAAACACTATTGCTGGTATCCAAGTTGTACCTAAAAACATGCCTGATTCTGAACTTTTAACTACTAGAACCGTAGAGCCTGCATTCTGTTACTGTGCTGCTAAAAAAACTTGTTCAATGTAATATTGTGGTGGAGATGAAAGACACACAATGGTTGCTAGACTCAGGATTCATGACTGTATTAGTTGGACAGAAATAAGTCTATATCCATAAGACAACTAGTAATCAGAAAACGGAAGCAATATGTGTACATGCAGAGAAAAGGGAGAATGATGTAACTCTGGTAGAGATACAAACCCTTCTAGGCAAACTGTTGCACTCCATAGCTCTAGTGGCTAACAACACACAATGTGATAATTAGCCAATATTTCCGCAGCTCAAAGAGCTATTTAAGATATGGGATGAGTTTAGCCAGATACATTACCAGAAAAACGCAGCTCTTTATTGCTTCATTAGTTCAAAGGCAAATTCTAGGCTAATGAACACTGGGGCCTTTATAAGTCTAGCCAAGCATCCCAATTGTATAATACAGTTTGTGTCTTAGAGGTTATTTTAGATGGTATATGTAAGCTAAGGCAAGATTTGCAGGCTGCCTCTGTCCATTAGACACATACTTGCTAGATCCAGGGTGTATTTCTGATTTCTCATCCACTGGCCTAGGTTGCTCTTAAAGAAGTTTAGAGAAGAGCGCTGTTTCACATAGATGGGAAGGCTGTTTCAGAGAAGGAGAATTCTCTGAGACAAATACCTGTCCCTCTGTGTTCTGGTTATGTCACAAGCAAAGTTCAAATCCGTAGATCGAGTAATTCTTATGGTATGCAAATGGACTATCAGAGTGTGATCTAATAATGCCTTGTATATGAAGCATAGATCACCTATAAATAATCTGTAAGAAACAAAGTATAGAGATAGGGCTTGGAGGCAATCTACATAGGACATGCTGTTTGCACCCTGTATTCTTTTTATGAGAATCCTCTATTGTTACATGTGCCTAGTTAGGTACATACCAAAGAGGGCATTGTTCTCAATGATGGGTCTGATGAGGGTCAAGTACAATGGAACAATGACTTCCTTTTACCTAGATGCCATACCCTCACTTATAAGTTGAACAATATAGAATGATTCCCTTCCTACCTTAGACACATGTTGGTCAAAAGCCAGGTTAGTATCCATATGCATACTCAAATCCCTGACTACTGGTTCTTCTCTTAGGGGTATGCTACCAATGAGATAATTACCTAGGGTTTCTGACTTCCCAAAAGGTACTATTATACATTTCTCTGCATTGAGTTTTAGGCCATGGCTTTGGCACCAGTCATTTGTCTGTGTTAGTCATTCTTGTAGGATGTTAGTGTCTTTGGGGGATTCTGTGACTCCTAGTTTGCTATCATTTGCAGACTTGGTCAGCCAGAGGCCCTTGACGTTGGCCTTGAATTCTGAGAAGTAGATGTCAAAAAGGAGCAGACCCAATACAAAACCCTGAGGAACTCCACTAGTGACCAGCATCTTTGTGGAGGTTGTCCCCATCCTAACTTTCTGCATCCTATCTGAGAGCCAGCTGACTACCCTCTGTATTACATATGAGTTTATGCCTATATCCATGAGTTTGTTTACAATGCCCGAGTCGGGTA
Organism: Protopterus annectens; assembly: GCF_019279795.1. Lineage (NCBI taxonomy): Eukaryota > Metazoa > Chordata > Ceratodontiformes > Protopteridae > Protopterus > Protopterus annectens. Next base: position 1,155,048,563 of record NC_056744.1, read on the forward strand.
TTGTATCAAATGCTTCAGTCAGGTCAAGGTAGGTACTATGCACTACTTTGCCCTCATCTGTTGCCTTGGTGACCTTCTCAAAGAATTTCACCAAGTTGAGTAGGCATGATCTGACCTTGACAAAACCAGACTGGTTTGGATCCAGTGTTTGAAGGTTTTCTATGTCCTTATTATTCACTTCCATGATAATTCTTTTCATGGTTTTGCATATGAGACTAGCAAGAGTTATGGGTCTGTAGTTCAAAGGTCTGTTGATGGCCCACCCTTGTGTAGAGGAATGGCCACTGCAAATCTCCATTCATGTGCCACAAAGCCTGTCTGGATGCTATGCTTAAACAGTGACTCCAATGGTCTTGACAGGTCAAGTTTCAGGTTATTTAGGAGGCATCCTGGGATGTTATCAAGACCTATCAATGCAGTGTTTTTGGCCTTAGGTATAGCATCTAGGACCTGTTTGCTACAGATAGTTGGGGAGATTGTTTGATGGTATTTCCTGGGGGTGAATGGGGGAGAGAGGGAGGTAAAACTGTAGCTGAATTTGTTGGCCCACAGATTTGCTATATCTTTTTGCTTTATAATTTTTCCAAATCTTTTGGGTTTCTAATATCATGACAGGAATGGACCCCATTCCTAAGTCAAAGTATGATTAAAGTTCATGAAATGAATATTGTTTCAGTCTTTGATGTCAGCCAGAAGTGCTCTTCCCAGCACCCACAATGTGCCCAGTAATGACTCCTTCTGCAATTCGTATGGAGTTACATGTATCGGTAGCATATCTAAATATGACTGTAGAGTCTTTTTTATAAAACCCTTTGCTCCTACTACTATTGTAACTGTCTGGGTATCTTTCTTCCACATTGCTCTCAATTCCGCCTGCAAATCCTGATATTTTATGACTTTGTGTCTCTTTGTACGCAAGACACTGTAGTCACTGTGTGTAACAATTTCAATGACCAATGCTACTTTTGTCTTCTTTTCATGGACCACTATATCTGGTTTTCTCGTATCTGTCTTTTGAACTGTTGATAATGGGTATTCTGATGTGATGTAGACTTCATCATTTTCTATGATGCTTTGTGGCTTATGTTTCCAGTGTTTTTCAGCTACTGTTTGCACAATCCCCAGTGCAACAGTCTTGCCAAATTATACTGCCTTTCAGTATGCAGTCCTTCTGCCATTAGTATGTCACAACCAGCAAGAAGGTGTATAACTGTTTCCAATTCTGTTTTACAAAACTTACATTTGTCTGTTTCTCCTGCATGTTCAATGGACTTTGCAAACCATCGTGTACGTAGTCCACTATCTTGAGCCGCCAATATTAACCTTTCATCTTTTGGTTTGAATTTGCCTTTCCTTAACCATTCCTGCATTTGATCTTGATCAACATGAGGTTGTTCCAGGAGTTTTCTATACTTGCAATTATATTCATGCATTTTCCATATTTATTGCCTTCTCATCTGATCCTTCACCTTATATTCTTTCTTTTGTTTTTGTCACATTCAGTTGCTGCCTGATTTTTATCTACTTCTGGTTTGATTTCCATTCCCGCTTGACACTGACATGCTTCTGTTGAGACTAAGAAGGGAAGTCATCTTAGATTTATTCCCTTCATGTTTCAAAACTTTCACTACATTTGGGTTTTGTGATGTCAGCAGATATGTATGCAGTCCCACGATTGCAGATCTATACATGTAATCAATTTCAAGGAGGCCCATACTTCCTTCACAACAGGGAATATATAATCTCGGTATGCACTGATTTTTATAAATCATTTGGTGAGCATGAAGCAGCCTTCTTGTTTTCATGTCCAACATGTTTTGGGGCCAGTCAGTCACTCCAAAACTGTAAGTTAGGACAGGAAGAGCAAATTGGTTTATAGCTTAAACTTTGTTCCTAGATGGAATGCTGTTTTCAGGATTAAGTCTTCTAAAATATTCCTTACTGAGTTTTATTCCCATTCATTCATGTTTTATTGCTGATCCTTCATCAATTCACAAATATTTTTACATTTCCATTTTTGTCCCATACTGATGTTTTATTGGTTCTGCAGCTTTCCTGCTTTAAACGTTGCTTTTGCACATTTATCAAGGCCAAATTACATTCTTATATCATCTAAAAAGTTTTGACTACTTGAAGTTGTGCTTTCAGTTCCCCATCTGATGAGCTCAACAGTTTTAAACTATCAACAAAGAGAAGATGAGAAATATTTACAGTGTTTTGCCTTTTGGGAGCCAAATTACAGCCGTGACCTAATCTGATAAGCAGACAGCTTAATGGGTTATGGGCAAGGCAAAAGAGCAGCTGTGACAGAGAGTCACCCTAGAATATCCCTCTTTGGATTTTTATCCCTGGAATAATAATTTGTCCTTAATCATGGCTTAACTGCAAAGTGGTTTGACACTGTTTCATAGTCACTGTGATGTAGTTTATCACTGTAGGGTGTATCTTATATATTTTTAAACACTCTTTTGCCAGGAATGTGGGATATTGTCAAATGCTTTTCTGTAGTGTATCCATGCCATACTTAGATTCTTCCCCATTTTACAGTTCTCCACTATGACTTTATTTAACAACAAATGATCCTTTCTTTCATATGACTTTCTTTTATTACCCCTTTGTTCTATTGCCATAATTGAGTTTTCTTCTAAATGACTATAAACTCTGTCAGCACCAATTCCAATGTATAGTTTATAGTCAGTGGAACCTCTTAAATGCCTAAGATTGTGGTTGGGAGGGTTGCCTAATGGTTAAGGTGTTTGCCTTACAAACACAAGGTGCAGGGTTTGAGTCTCACAAGGGATAATTGGCTAAACTTAAAATGGCTCGCAAGGGCAGTTAGGTTAGTACTAATCTATGAACCTATACAACGTTGGAAGGTAAGTTATTGATCTATAATTTTTAAGGTAGCTTGCAAATTCACTCTTAAGTAGGAGCATTGTTTTTCTTGTTTTTAGCCAGGCAGGTGTGTGTTCAGGGTGCACATATAAATAGTTCTTACTCATGGATAAATCTTCATGCAAAGATGTTAATACTTTTAGACAGAAGTTAGGCACTGCATCTGGGCCTGGGGTTTTCCAATTAGAGGCTTTTCTTAACTTTGTTTTGATCTCTGGCTGTTACTTCATCCCATTTCATATCCTGTACCATTAAACTTCTTATTCTTTCTTTTACTTCTTCTATCCATTTAGCATCTTTCTTGTGTTCCACAAGACCTTCAGAAATACTTCTCCAAAATGTATCTATTTCTTCTTTTTTGATGGTCTTTCAATTCCTTTTACCTTGTTTCCCAATTCTCTATAAAACTTTTTTGGGTCATCAATAAATTGCTTATTTTGTACTTTTCCTTTATATTTATCTGTGTATCTTCTAAGTTTTTCTGCCTGTGCTGATATTTTTAGTTTTTTTTTGTGATAGTGCATGATAAATCCTGATTTGTCATAATACTGTGCATTGCTTTTATTACATCTATCTTTGCGAGTATTTTTGTTGATCTGTTCCCTCTTCTATACTCTTCTAACAGTGACACTTCTTGTCTTAATTGCTTTATAGTTTTCTCTATTCCATACTTCCATAATGGCATTCGATTTCTCCCTGTCCTTTCCCTCACTACCCTTTGTTCTTGTGGTAGGACTTTATCGGTTATTAATTTGGCTGCACAGTAATGTATCCTATTTACTTCTGTTGTATCGTATGAATCTCTATGGACAGTCCTAATTGCTGTGTTCATTTGTTTTAACAAACTTCTAACTTTTTGGGTTTTATTAACCTCCTGCAGTTTATTTCTTTCATTGATCTTAATATGTCTATCCATCAATATTAAATCAAGTAACTCTTCTCTTAAATCATTTTCTTCTAAACTGAGGGCACATTCTTTCTTCGCCATTTCCTGCGGGCATTATATAGAAAGCTACAGAGCTTCTTCCTGTGCCACGTTCTCTTCAGTTTCACTCGGGGGGTGGGGGTGGTGTTGTTTTTTTGAGTGAGTTTTGAGCTTATTTCTGGTAGGCACAGCTGTCTCTAGGCATTTATTGATGATTGTACAGGATTTCTGTGAACAATTCTGCACAGTCAGCTGTGTTATCAAGGTTTGGCAGGCTTGAAATCTTGTCAGGTTATCACTTAGTAGTAGGAATTTTGCCTTAGAATACTTTCTAAATATTTCAGGGTTAGTCGGTATCACAGAAATTATTTTTATTATAAAGGAGACAGCTTTGTGGTTTGACCTTACCAGAAAGGACACTACACTGGTCGGGTACAGTGTTATCACATATTTGTGAGTACCAGGACAAGTATGTCTTCAGCCCTATTGAGTGTATAGACTATCTAGTCCAAGTCTTTGTGTTTACAAAATCCAGGAATCTCTAGGCCTGTGAGTTTAGGGTCATGTAAGTATCCCAGTTTATGGTGGGGTAGTTGAAGTCACCCATGAATATGATACTGGATTGAATGGTGAGGGCCTCCAGTAATGCCAAGTATGAGTTATGGGTTACATGGGTCATAGAGAGTGACCTATAGTTTGCAAGGATATGATATGGGACTTTGCCTATAGAAATCTAGACATGGAGAAGAGCAGGTATGTCATCCTGTCTGCCTAATCTTGAGGTGAGTTTGTTGTTGATACAGACTGAGACACTGCTACCTTTGGTCCCTGCTTGTGCAATAACTCTGCCGAATGTACTGAAGGCATTGTAGCCATGCACTGCCAGCAGGCTGTCCACAGCTTTAAACCATGTCTCAGTAACTACACAGATGTCCACATTCTCCAGGGTGAGGAGAGCCTAGATGGAGTGGAGTTTCTTGCTCAGGCTTCTGGCATTGAGCAGTGCTACCTTTAGAGTCCCTTTGGTTGGCTTTGCTACATCAGAAGGTTTATCGGCTTGGCATTGCCTAAACAAAGGTACTATCAGGGAGGACAATGTTTTAGCCAATATTTGAAGGCTTAGAAAAAACAGTTGCAGACTATTTTTGGCAATCCAGCATGGTCTTTTGACCATATCCTCATATACTGACAAATATTGTACCCTAATGGAATGACACCAGAAACTAAGCCAATTATTGAAGTCAGTCATATTTTGCTCATATTGTGGTATTATCCTTGGTGAAGGTAGACTGCTGCTCAATGATAGACACATACCAGCCTGGGATGCATAGTATGAAAGCTCCATAATGTCTTCATAATGTCTCTCTTCATATAATCCAGGGAGGTAAGTTTCAGGTCATTTACACCCACATGGACTATGACTGAGCCATACTGGTACTTGTGGTCTAATGACTTGAGTGCATGGGGACTTTGTAGATCCTGGCCCTGATAGAAAACTGACTGTGATTTTCTCTTTATTCAGCCTGGTGAGTTGGACATCTGTATGTCTCACAATGGACTCTCCTACAATTAAAATATTAGGTAGTGTGTTGGCTTGCCTTATGGGCTTTGTAATTGAGGCACCAAAGGGTGTGGCCATATGGGTTTTGTTGTTCTGATGGAGTGCTTTTGGGAATGCTAATAATTATTTTGCATGATAAATATCTAAGAGGTCATTGGGATTTAGGAAGATTGCTTTTAAGTGCCTCAGCATATGCTGGTTTATGTGTTGGGACAGTATTATGTGTGGTGGGTGTAATGCGTATGTGACAGACAACCAGATTGTTATTTTGTAAAGCAAATACCTTAACCATTATGCCAACCTCCCACCCCTAATCAGCCCTGCCAAGTCTTGAACCTAGGACACTGGCACTACAATCACAGCAATGTACCACTACACCATCTGAGCTTTGAGGGCTTTTGTGTGAGAGTCTTGCCTCCAGTGACATTATGTAATTCTATCTCTCACACACTGTATCTTTCTCTAAGAAACATGAGACAATTCCTGCATTGCCTCAGGATGCCTGTATCTACCAAGCTGCTGGCAGAGAAATTAGAAAAGTGCCCGTCCATGGTGTCAGGTATTTTTTAGGTAAACTACAAAGGGATGGTACAGTGGGCTACCTTGGATGCTGTGAAGCTAGAAACTACAACTAGGCTATGTATGACTGAAATCATGCAGTAGTGCTCCTCAGCATGCTAACAAGTTGTTCTTTATGCAAATAAGTACTACAAAAGTTACAGGGGAAGGTTTATAGTTTTTAAGCTGCTCAGTTAATACAAGGCTAAACTCCACTGTGTGATGAGCAGAAGAATGTATAGACTCAAATAAAAGTAACTAAACCAACTAAAAATTCCTCTGGCCAATAAAATGATCTCACTTTAAGCCATCTTGTGTGTTTCCCAACTCGGACAGACCAGGCTACCTTTCTACTACCACTATAATTACATTCTCAGTCTTCATCTTGTTAAAACAGATCTTAAGTAGCCATAAGTGAAAAGGAACCAGAATCAAATTAGACATCTAGTAATAACAAGTAATTACAAGGTGATTCTAAGGCAGACAAGCCAGCAATGCTGAAAACACACTTTAAAGAAATTTCAAAGCACACTAACAACAGCTAGACCAAGGAAAGGCAAATATACTTTACACTGATGAATGTAGAAAAATGCAATAAAATGATTAGAAAACATAGCAGCAGTGTTCAGAAATAGCTTAGAAAAATGCAATATGTACTTATCTTGGCCTATATGACATCAGATGCAAGCCAAGCACTCTGGGAACACAGCCATAGATGCCAAGTATGTGAGCTCTGTTGAATTGACCAAGAACTGAGCAAACACTCTAAATTTCTACACTCAAGGAAAAGTGACTACACCAACTAAAAAGCCCTCTGGCTGATGAAACAATCTCTCTTTAAACCAACCTACCTTTCTACTGTCACTAGAATTGCATGCCCAGTCTTCTTAATTTCAAAATGCATTTTAGTAATCCAAAGGTGAAAAAGTATCAGAAACAAATCAAATCATTTGCTACAAATAATTTTTAATTTAAGCTTTCCTCTGCATTTTCAAATTTGGACAGACCAGGCTACCATTCTATTCCCACAAGAATTGCAGTCCAATCTTCTTAATGTAAAACACACTTTATTTAGCCAAAAGTAAAAAGATACCAGAAATAAATATACAGCTAGCTACAAGTAATTATAAGGTGATTTAAAGGCAGACAAGCCAGCAATGAGGAGCAGACACTTTAAGGCAATTTCAAAGAACACTAACAGTCTAAGAGGAGGGCTGTCTGAGTTTCGTCTATCAGTATCCAGTCAGATGAGCAGATGAGATAAGACTGGGAGGAACTTCAAGGTCAGATATACAGAAGATGAGACTGGGAGGAGCTTCCAAGGCCAGATATACAGTAGGAGTGGGCAGCTTAAAAGCCTCTGACTTTAAAAGCACAAAAGTAAAAGGGTAGGTGAATGGGAAACAAATTCAGAGGAGAGATCGTAATGCAATAAAATGAAAGCCCACTCAGAACTGATTTAAACACCTAGGCACAGCACAGAAATCAATCAAAAAGCATTGCAGTCTATAAAGCACTGCAACTATAAAAATGCTTTTAATTAATAGCTTTAACATCAGATACTGATATTAATCAGTAAGATACATGCAGTATTTTAATTGAAGTTTAAGCGTACTTCCCTGAATGCAAATTGTGATCCAAATGCTTTGCTTCCAAGCTTCCTACAGTCCCAACACTGTTGTCAGACTAGATGATACAAGTGTAAGACCTGAAGACACAAAAGGAACTAAGATTTGGCTTTAGGTGGAAGATTTAAATACATTTGATACTAGTCTTATTAAAACACTCCAGTAGTGAAAGTTACAAAAGAAGTCAGTGAAGATACTGACAGGGAAAAACAAGCTCCCTTTCCACTGCCGCTAGAATTACTGTAGTTAGTAACAGTAGTGATTATTGTTGGATTAAACTGATTTTGGACAACTACAAGTTCGTTCATTATTTGCACCATTGGTCTGACTGGCAGGAAGGTGTTTTTCTACTAATGAAAATAATGCTAATTTGGCTGACCTTCATATAAGTCATATCAATATCATGAAGTCTCAGTGGGAAGATGATACACTAAGTAGAGATGGAGTAAAACATAACAAATGTAGAAGTGGAGACAAGTGCAGATAACACCTCTACTTCAATTAAGAAATAACCTCTGTACAGGGTAACCAATGGAAAAAAACAGACACTGAACCAGTTATTGTTTCCAAGACCTTTTAGAACATTTGTAATGAAGTTAGCACATAGCCACATTTTGGGTGGTCATTTAGGAGTGGACAAGCAAAAGTTATGCTCTTAGCTAGATTTTACTGGTCAGCTATTACAAAGGATATAGTAATGTTTTGCCCATCTTGCCCACAATGTTAAAAGTCAACATCCAAACCAGAGTTTAAGAGCCTTCTGAGACTCCTATCTATTATTGAAATCTCATTCAAGAGAACAGCAATGTACATTTTAGGTTGCTGTGTAAAGATGAGAAATGCAATTATAATATCTAGGTCATCACTGATAATTCAACAATGTCCCAGTGTACTACCTCTGTGAAGAGTTATTGCAAACTCTATAACAAAAGAACTAGTACTGACTTTTCCTAAAGTAGAAATTCCTTGAGAGCTTTTTATTGACTGAGGCACTCAATTTATGGCCAGAGTAATGCATGAGCTTTGTCAATTGTTTTTTAAAAGCTAAAAACATCAGTATAACACCTTCTGACAAATAGGCTATTTGTCTGGTTTAATAACATTTTAAATTCTGTATTACAAAAGGCTATAGAGCTGGATGAGAGACAGTTTGAACTTATATATGGCAGACATCCCTGAGGCTTGCCAGATATAACAAAAGAAATGTGAGATGTGCAAAACACCCCCTTTAAAAGTGTGTGAGTGCATTTGACAGCCCTGCAGGACAGGTTTAGGACTATAATGCCAATAAAAAAACACATGTATAAAACACAAAAGGTGCATATAATAAAAATATTCATCTCCGAGAATTCAAACTAGTGAATGAAGTAACCGAGTACCCCTTGCAGAAAACAATTTAATTGCAATGCAGCTAAGACATTTTGAAATTGTAGAAAAAGTAAGTGAAATAAATTATAGGGTGGGACAATCAGGAAAAAGGAATCCAGAACAGTTATACTACATAAAGGTTCACAAGCCTTGGAGATAAACTGAAGTTTATGTAGTAAGTATGTACGAAGAAGAATTTGAGGGAAAATGTCAGTGTGTCAATGGCAGATTAGGTGACTGATGTTTCAGTGAAAATGGTTCATCAAAAGCACTTTCAGCGATAGTGGAAACTTCCATTTTCTCCAATGTTATATCACTTTGGATTAGATATAGTTAGGTCTGGGGGTGTAGGGGTCTTGTGCCCCCCAAAAAATATATTTACTACAAGTTTCAATTAATGTGTTTTGGTGAAACATTTTCAGAGATTTTGTGTTCAGGAAAAGTAGTGTCACTCTTTTGACATGAATCCAAAATAAAGACTCCTACATCTCCTGAAGTAGTACTTAAGATTAATCATATATGACCTACCTGAATATGACACGCCACACACAATGTTCACTAAAAATGAACATGTTGCTCAATAAAGTCCATTTTTTTCTTTTTTTTCCTTTTGAGGAGGCATAGTCATTTACTGTCTTCAACCATATGTGTGCATATGTGCATGTGTGTGTGCGTGTGGGGGGGGGGGGGCTAACAACTATTTATCCTTCTTTTATGTTAAGTAATAAAATCTGGCACCTGAGTATCTCTGAGCAAAGAGCTTTGCCTTTGCCATTCTCAAAGAGTATGGGTTGTTTCTTCACTGTGCAACTGAGCTTAACTTTTTTTTAATTAACTGTTCGTCTGTATCTGGATTTACACAAACATATATCAATGAATCATATGGCACCTTGGGTTTCAAATGGTCGTATGTCAAAGCAAGTATAAAGTTGATGATTAGTTGATGCATTAGGGTAAAAGATCTGTAGAAGAAGCAACAAACCTATGAGATGAGGCACAATGGGGATTTAAACAAGGTATTGATGCTTATCTTTGTATGCATTGGGGGCGATGGTGAAGATGCTTCGTATGAAAGAAGAATTCTGTTAGGAAGCTTTTTTTTGCAATTAGTTCACATTTTTCCTTGCAAAGACTTGATCTGAGGGTATAGGGATATGCATATTGAGTATGGGCTCTGCCAAAAAGAAGCTGCATCTCTCTGTTTAAAATGAAGTTTAGCAAAGGCTGTGCAAGAACATACCTCATATACAGGTAGACCACAGCCCAACAGCAGTAAGGTAAACTTCAGCTTATTTCTCGACAGAAATGAGCGATAAGAGAGTGAGGGCAGGTAATGACTTTATAGGGCACAAAGGCAGCTGCTTATTTATGCATTTGTGGGCTCAGATTTGTTTACCAGGTAAAGCTAACTGAGCTAAAGGCCTTTTTTACAGGGTGGCCTGGGGAGTCGTGCTTCACAGATACATATAGAAACTGTAACCAGGCTGAATAAAGAGAAGGTCATGGTGAGCTGCCTGTCGGGTGCTAGGATCCACCACATAACGCAAGCACTCAGGTCACTCCAAAGCAAATACAAATATGACTCAGTCATTGTACATGCTGGTGTGAATGACCTGAGACATACCTCCCTGGACTACATGAAAAGAGACATAGAGGAGCTCTCTGATCATGTAGCCCAGGCTGGTATGACCCTGACCTTGAGCAGCATCTTACCCTCACCTAGAATGATGCCACAGTACAAAGACAAAATGATCGATTTTAACAATTGGCTAAAATTTTGGTGCCATTCAAAGGGGATCCAGTGTCTGTCAGCCTGGGATGACATGCTCAACAAGCCACGTTGCTTCGCTAGGGATGGCTTGCACCTGTCGCCACTGGGCTTTCGGATATTGGCAAAGGCTCTTGCCACCCCCATAGTGCCTTTTTTAGGCAAGGCTCAAAAGTCAAACCCACCCCCATAGACAGCACAAGGAACAAGAAACTAAGGGTAATGCTGCTTAACGCCAGAAGTCTTAACCTCAAGCTGCACGCACTCGAAGCTCTCCTCAGTATGGAGAACATCGATATCTGTGCAGTGACAGAAACCTGGTTCAAGGCTCCAGAGAGCACCCCAGCACTACCAGGCTATACCTCATATCATGCTTTTTGGCCCCAAAACCCGGACTGAACCACAAAAGTAGGGGGAGTTGCCATATTTATCAAGGATATCCACACCTCCAGGTTAGTGGCATTGCACGAAGTATCGGAGACCATCCATGTGCAACTAACAGTGGGCAAAACTGCTTTTCAGTTTATAGCATCCTACAGACCACCCTCTCAAAGTCAGGAATCCCACTCAGCTTTCCTGAAAACATTGGAGAACATGAAGATCTCTCCGAACACCATTATATTGGGTGACTTCAACTACTCAAACATTGACTGGGAGCACTACTCAAGCCCCAGCACCTTAGCCCAAAGGTTCCTGGAAATTATAAACTCAAATGCTATGGAACAACTAGTCACCACTCCCACAAGAGGGGACAACATACTAGACCTGATCATTACCAACATGGGGACTCTATGTTCCACACCAGAAGTATATCCCTCATTGGTAAGATCAGACCATAAATTAATTTCACTGGATGTCCACATCCCAACCCCACCCTCAGCCCAGAAAACCACAGTGAAAAACTTCTCAAAAGTGAACTTCTCACTTCTCAAAACCAAAGTGGAATCCTTCAAGGCCCCAGGGCCAGTGGAAACCATGGCCCAAACTGCAGAATCCTATATAAACGCATTCTACGGACATCTCCAGGAATGCATGGATCATGCTATCCCAAACAAAACCAAGACCCAATCATCCAAACGCAGGTGTCCAGTCTGGTGGACCCCTGCCATAAATAAACTGTACAACAGAAGGAGGAAGCTACTACATGATACAGCCAAATCCCTAATAGGGAAGGCATCTCTGATCAGTACTAGCAAAAAATTACAATCCCTCATAAAATCCTCCAGGGCCAGCTTTGAGACAAAAATTGCACAGGACACTAAAGACAATCATAAGGCTTTTTTCAGTTATGTTAGGAACCTGGGATGCAACTCCCAGACTTGTTCTGAGTTGATTCTAAACGACAAAAAATACACTGAACCCACAGACATCACCAATATCCTGGCAGACAGGTTCAGTGCAAACTTCTCCACCCCCTCCCCTTCCAAAAGAGTAAGTATCTATCCCGGCAGAGGGCTGCTTCCCAAACATCTCTGATGCTCAGGTGAAGGCTGCCCTCTCCAAAGCAAAAAACACTGCTTCCATGGGACCAGATGGCATCCCAGGTTGTGTCCTACATGAACTCCAAGAGGAACTAATCCCTCAAATAAAACAGCTATACAATCTCAGCCTCACTACAGGATATGTGCCCACAGAATTGCGTACAGCAACAGTGGTCCCACTCCACAAAGGTGGAGCCTCTACGGACCCTGGAAACTATCACCCCATAAGCCTGACTAGCTTAGTCTGCAAGGCTATGGAGAGGATCATCATGGAGCTCATAAACAAAGACATTGGGGACCTACAGACACTAGAGCCTACCCAGTTCGGCTTTGTCAAGGGCAGATCCTGCCTTTTGAACCTGGTTGACTTCTTCGAAACAGTCACCAAAGCCATAGATGAAGAGAAGGTAGTTCACACAGCCTATCTGGACCTTGCAAAGGCATTTGACACAATACCCCACTCGGGCATCATAGATAAGCTATCCAGCTTAAATATAAACCCCTATGTCACAAGATGGGTCGCAAACTGGCTCAAAGACAGAACCCACAGAGTGAGAGTTGCTGGAGCCATGTCATACTCGAAACCGGTCACAAGTGGTGTCCCACAGGGTTCTGTCCTGGGACCACTCTTGTTCGGTATATACTTTTCCGAGGTACAGGCAAACGTGGGAGGACTATGGCTCCCCAAGTTTGCAGACAACTGCAAACTGGGCGCCATAATCGACTCTCCAGCTGACACAAACATCCTTCAAAAAGGTCTCACAGAGACAAATAACTGGTGCCAGCACCATGGTTTAAAGCTAAATGCCAAAAAATGTATAGTCATACCCTTTGGCAAAAACAATGTGCCCACAAATTACCACATAGGCGGAAACCCATTAAGTACAGAGAAAGTTATTAGGGACCTGGGGACCCAAGTTGATAGCAATCTCTCCTTTGAAAACCACATTGCCAAAGTGGTTAGAAAGACCTTCTACATAGCCCACCTCATCACAAAGGGTTTCACATCCAGATCAAGAGAGGTAATCGTGCCCCTTTATTCATCCCTCATCAGGCCCATCATAGAATACAATGCCCCTTTTGGGATGTACCTTACCCGACACCTGCAGCAATTAGAAAGACCCCAAAAGTATCTCACCAGGAGGATCAAGGGTCTCAAACAGATGCCATATGCTGCTCGGTTAAAAAAAACTCCAGCTCTACTCAGTTGCATACCGCCTACTTTGAGGCGATCTATGCCTGACATACAAAGTTATGTCAAATCCAGAATTAATGGACATGCTCCACCTCAGTAAATCTAAATCCCTTAGAGCCACACGCTCGAGGGACTTGAACCTCAGCACAGAAATAAATAGAACTTGCTGGAGGGACAGGTTCATAACCCAGAGGCTCCCTTCGCTCTGGAATAGAATTCCAGTTCATGTGAGGCAGATCACCTCACTGAATCTCTTCAAGAAGAATCTCGATAGGTGGATGGGGGATCGTAGGTTTGTCCCAGGGATTACTCCCGTGTCACTATTAGACAGAGGCACAGTAAACTAAACCTTAAAAAGGGCACAGTATACTCAAATCAAGGGGTGGCGTAAGCCATACAGAATCGGGCTAGGCTTATAATTGCCCCAGGGCAGATAGCCTAGTATGAACCTATGAACCTATGAACAATCAAGTTATTGAAATACGCACTAGAAAATACAGTGTACAAATTGAACTCATTGTTAACAGTTATATAAGAAAATAGGATACAGGATTATATCAGATATTAAATACTACAACATTGTGAGAAATAATGTTGCTTTATGTGTAGTTTACACATTTATGTTTAGGCTGATTCTGGTTCAGTAATCAGCATTTCTCAAGGTTAAAGACAGAACAGGTTAAATTAGGTTACTAATCATCTAGCCATTGGGGGATGCACAAGCCAGTGTATTTCTTTGTGCCGGTCCCAAGCCCAGATAAATGGGGTGGGTTACATCAAGAAAGACATCCGCTGTAAAATTTTTACCAGATCAAATATGCAGACAACAATATAGATTCCCATACCAGATCAGCTGAGGCCCAAGTTAACAATGACTGTCTCCAGTACTGTTAGCCAACAGGGTGCTGGTGGAAATTGGGCTACTGTTGGCCGAAGGAGAAGGAGAAGAAGAGGAGGATGGCATGCCCAGAGGCAGGAGGAGAGGAGGAAAGTTAGGAGTGTAGAAGTGAGGGTAGGAACTTTGAATGTTGGCAGTATGCTAGCTGATATGATGGGGAGAAATAAGGATGAGATATTCTGCATGCAAGAGACCAGATGGAAGGGGAGTAAGGCCAGGTATATCAGAAAAGGGTTCAAATTGATCTACCATGGAGTGGATGGGAGTAGAAATGGGGCAGGGGTTATCCTGAAGGAACCGTATGTCAAGAGTGTTTTGGAGGTGAAAAACGTGTTGGATAGAGTGATGTTTATGATGCTGGAAATTGATGGTGTGATGATGAATGTTGTTAGTGTATATGCTCTGCAAGCTGGGTGTGCAATGGGTGAGAGAAAAATTTTAGACCGAGTTAGATGAAGTGGTGGAAAATGTACCCAAGGGTGAGAGAGTGGTGATTGGATCAGATTTCAATGGGCAAGCTGGTGAAGAGAACAGAGGGGATGAGGAGGTGATGGTTATGTATGGTGTTAAGGAGAGGAATGCAGAAGGTCAGATGGTCATGAATTTTGTGAAAAGGATGGACATGGCTGTGGTGAATACATATTTTAAGAAGAGGTAGGAGCATAGGTTGACGTACATGAGTGGAGGAAGATGCACACAGGTAGATTAGATCCTATGCAGGAGGGTCAGTCTGAAAGAGATTGAAGAGTGCAAAGTGGTGACAGAGGAAAGCATAGTTAGGCAGCATAGGATGGTGGTCTGCAGGATGACACTGGCGATAAAGAAGAAAAGGAGGAGAGTGAGGGCAGTGCCGAGAATCAAATGATGGAAGCTGAAAAAGGGTAATTGTAAGCTGGAGTTCAGGAAAGAGTTAAGACAAGCATTGTGTTGCAGTGAAGAGCTACTAGGTAGCTGGGCAGCCACAGCAGATGTGTTAAGGGAGACAGCTAGAAAGGTGCTTGGTGCGACATCTGGATAGAGGAAGGAGGACAAGGAGACCTGGTGATGAAATAAAAAAGTACAGGAGAGTATATAAAGGAAGAGTTTGGCAAAGAAGAAGTGGGATTCTCAGATAGATGAAGAATGTAGACAGGAGTACAAGGAAATGAGGCATATGGTGAATAGAGGTGGCAAAGACTACGGATAAGGTGTATGGCAAATTGTATGAAAGGTTGGACACTAAGGAGGGAGAAAAGGACCTGTACCGATTGGCTAGACAGAGGGACTGAGCTAGTAAAGATGTGCAGCAGGTAAGGGTGATAAAGGATAATGAGGGAAATGTACTCACAAGTGAGGAGAGTGTGTTGAGCAGATGGAAAGAGTACTTTGCTAGGCTGATGAATGAAGAGAATGAGATGGAGAGAAGGTTGGATGATGTGCGGATAGTGAATCAGGAAGTGCAAAAGATTAGCAAAGAGGAAGTACGGACGACTATAAAGAGGATAAAGAATGGAAAGGCTGTTGGTCGAGATACCTGTGGAAGTATGGAGGTGTTTAGGAGAGATGGCAGTGGGATTTTTAATCAGATTGTTTAACAAAATGTTGGAAAGTGAGAGGATGCAGGAGGACAGGAGAAGTGTTTTAGTACTGATTTTTAAGAATAAGGGTGATGTGCAGAGCTTTAGTAACTACAGAAGGATAACCTTGATCAGCCACAGCATGAAGTTATGGGAAAGAGTAGGTGGAGCTAGGTTAAGAAGGGAGGTGATGTTTAGTGAGCAGCAGTACGGTTTCATACCAGGAAACAGCACTACAGATGTGATGTTTGCTCTGAGGGTGTTGATGAAGAAGTATAGAGAAGGCTATAAGAAGTTGCACTGTATCTTTGTGGACTTAGAAAGCATATGACAGGGTGCCTAGAGAGGAGTTGTGATATTGTATGAGGAAGTCGGGAATGGCAGAAAAGTATGTAAGAGTGGTAGAGGAAATGTACGGGGGCAGTCTATGACACTAGTGAGGTTTGCGGTAGAAGTGAAGGATGCATTCAAGGTGGATGTGGGATTACATCAAGGATCAGTCCCCGTGGACTATGGTGTTTGTGGATGACATTGTGATGTGATTTGTAGTGAGAGTAGGGAACAGGTAGAGAAGACTCTGAAGAGGTGGAGATATGCTCTAAAGAGGAGAGGAATGAAGGTCAGCAGGACTAAGACAAAATATATGTGTGTGAATGAGAAGGAGAACAGATGAATGGTGGGGATGCAGGGAGTAGAGGGATCAACAGTTTAGAGCAATGGTGAGTGTGGAAGAGAGGTGAAGAAGAGAGTACAGGCAGGGTAGAGTGGGTGGAGAAGAGTGTCAGGAGTGATTTGTGACAGACGAGTACCAGTAAGAGTGAAAGGGAAGGTCTGCAAGGTGGTAGTGAGACCAACAATGTTGTAAGGGTTGAAGACAGTGGCACTGACGAAAAGACAGGAGTCAGAGCTTGAGCTGGTAGAGTTAAAGATGTTAAGATTTGCACTGAGTTTAAGGAGGATGGACAGGATTAGAAATGAGTATAACAGAGAGTCAGCTCAGGTTGGACAGTTTGGAGACGAACGCAACGCAAACAGGCAAGATTGTGTTGGTTGGGACATGTGCTGAGGAGGGATGCTGGGTATATTAGGAGAAGGGTGCTAAGAATGGAGCTGCCAGATAAAAGGAAAAGAGGAAGGCCTAAGATAAGGTTTATGGCTGGGGTGAGAGAGGACATGCAGGTGGTTTTTGTGACACAGCAAGATGCAGAGGACAGGAAGAAATGGAAACAAATGATCCGCTGTGTAGACCCTTAATGGGAGCAGCCGAAAGAAAAAGAAGAATCAGCTAGTTAGTGCAGGTTGAATGTTTCAGATTATGCCCACACGAGCCATGCACTACCTGCTTTCAAAAAGCATCTTTGATTTTACTTAGTTTGTAGGGTACGTTGTAGAACTGCTTTTTATGTAGGTTAAAGGACCATATTATTGAACACAGGTCTGAAATATGTAGAAATGTTTTATCTAATGCTTTAGCCAAGCATGCCACTGAATTTGGTTTTGATCATGAGTTTAAATTTCAGGTTACGGATGTTATATATAAGAATATCAGAGGGGGCGGCATTAACAACATTCTAGAGACTAGTGAATATAACTGGATCTTAAGATTGCAAGCAGATTGTGATCCAGGTGTGAATATTGCAATTAGTCTCAAACCTGTTTTGGTAAAAAAACAAATGTAATATCATTGATTTTATTTTAGTAAATGTTTTACTATTTTCTTTGTATTTGTATAATTATGTTGCATTTACTAATTAATGTAAAAGTTTTTTTTGATTGGGGGCTGTGTCATATGACCTAATTTAGATTGCTATATAATGTGGATTACTTGTTTTTACTTCACTTACACTGAAGAAGGATTTTCGCCTGAAAGCTTTGCATTCTGTATTTTATATTTTATTAAATTAAAAAGTTTGTCATTTCTTAAGTCCAGATGTTTTTGTTTTTTTTAAATTAAGTTGCTAATCAGCTAGTTAGCACAGGCTCAGTGTTTCAGATTATGCCCACATGAGCCATGCATTACCAACTTTCATAAGACTTCTTTGATTTTAGCTTAATTTTTAGGGTACATTGTAGAACTTCTGATCTCTACGGACATTTAATTGCAGGACAAGCAGCACTGAATTCTATATAACCCTGCTGCTTTTGTTGGCTGGGCAGAGGTGGCTCGTAGTAATTGGTTGCAGGATTGCAGCCTCCCCCACCCCTTGACAAAAATCATTTTTAATTTTTTTAAGTAAAAATATTCAGCTCTTCCATGATTATGAAGTGAAACTCTATGTACATACAGTTTCCAATTTCTATTAAAAAACATCACAGCTCAGCTTTTTTTCTAAGTAGCCCAGCATTTATACTCTTACTCTCCAATAGACCATAGCATGATTACATCTTATTACAAATCCTCCTGCCATTGCATAGGGACAGAAACAGTGTGTCATTGAGGGCTTTTCGGACTGCTAAACAAAGACGTGAGCTGGTATTTCCTTTTGACCCAAGCAGTGTCAGGCAACTGTTGCCTGATGCAGACTGAATGAATGTGAATGTAACATTACGCTGAGCTGAGACAGAGTGAGCACAATGACATAAATAACTGTGCGTTTCATTTTATTAAGTATGTTTTTATTAATAATGCACCAAGAATAAGATACCCAACTGTGATGCTTTACTTTAGCTTAAAATTAATTTCATGCATATATATTTTTGGTTTATGCATTCAGTTGTTGGTTTGTCTGTTTATTGCCAGTGTTTAAAACTGAGCTCATGTAGACTTCCTCTTGTCATCACAGATCTTTTTCATATCTAAAGTAGAAATGAAATGGAATTTGAATTTATTCTGTGACAATGCCTTAAAAATAATGAACATTTCCAAAAAAAAATCATACGAATGTGCTGCATGCAAAAATCTTTAAGTCATCATGATAAGTACCGTTAAAATATTTTGCCTCAATTAATTTTTCTTAGAACCCTTAAATCTCTTGCCTCAACTCATTTTCTTAGAACTTTTTTATTTCCATTTTTTTTTCTTTTTCTGTCACCTGAAAGTCTTATAAAAGTATATAGATGTCTGACACACTTAGTCCTCCTATACCTAACATCTAGACATAGGATATTCACTTTCATTGTATTTTTTACTATTTAATTAATATTTTTTACAGTCTGACTGTTGAACTCCGCGGTGGTGCAGTGGTAGCGTTGTTGCCTCACAGTAAGAGGTTCTCCCGTTTGATTCTCGGCTGGAGTGAAGGGAGTGCCTTCTGTGTGGAGTCTGCATGTCCTCCCCGTGGTTGGGTGGGCATTTGAAAGACATGTGTAAATGGGGGTGCCTTCGTTGAAGGTTAAACATTGAGCTGGCACCTTGGCATTCGTCAAAATCTACTGCTAATCATTAGCGGACCAGAGTTCCGCTGTGGCAACTCCTAACCGGGAAAAGCCGAACAACAACAACTGTTGAACTAGTTTATTATAACATGTAACATGTCATCACGTTTTCATTTTAAATAGTGTCTTCACTTTTTCCAGTAGTTTCTAATTTTAATATAAATAATAACAAATTGGAAGTCTTAAAACTTCTATTTATTTTTCTCTTTGTATTAAGGTGTTGTATTTTTTAATGTTTTAAGAGAACATTGGCTTTTTATTTATTCAGTGTATTTTTATGTGCTTGTATTTGAATATGCTTTGGTATTAAGATACAGTTCACAGTTCATTACTTTATTATATGACATCAGTTTATTTCTCCTGTTTACAAATGTGTGCTTTGGCTGAAAGTCACATGATGCATTGATGTTTATTTGTTTGCTTGTTTATTTAGTTTGTTTATTGTGGTAGCACACTGATCACAGTAGACCATTTACAAGCAAAGCCTGGGTAAAGAAATTCACAAAAATAAAACAGAAATAATTCTCAAACACTGAGTTAATCACAGAAGGTAGAAAGTCCAGCAGACAAGTGAAACAATGGGCAATATTATTATCAGACAAAAAAATAAATGTGAATTAATTTTGGTAGTAAATTTGATAGGTAAGTAGCAAATGAGAACAAGGAGTGGAAGCAAAAATTATGTAGGTGAGACAGAAGTTAGGTGATATTTAAACTGAGTTCATTTTGTTTTTAAATGTTTGGAAAAAGGCTTGTCATTTGCAAACGACAAAAGCTCTTTATTTACATTTAACAAAAGGTCTTCCAAGCTCATCTGATGAAATCATGTTTTCTACTTTTGGAGTTTTGTGTTTTTTGTTAAGTAGCTTAGCCATCTTAGTTATATATATATTTTTAAACTGAACTCCGTGTCTGTAAATCAGATTACATATGTTCAGTATGCTTGTATAGCTGATGGTAAATGCCATAATATCAATTCCTCTTCTTAAAGCAAAATTGCCATTGCCCTGCATTTACTGTCCGAGTTTGCTATTTTGAAGCAGTTTGTAATGGGCCTTTGAAATTTTAGGGAGAGATATGTTACTGCCTGTCTGTGCAGAACCAGCACTTCTATAGTATTTCTACTTTGTATCACTTGCCAACCTTTAATACAGGATGGGTTGAAGTACATTCCTGCTGATATGCAGTCATTTCACTGCTGGAAAATGAGTCAGAACTAACTAGGTAAAGAGTGTATCAATTCTGTCACAGGTTGATAACCAAAACTAACTAACTAAATGAATTAAAAAATACATAAACACACATCTAAAAAGCATTTGTTCAAACAGCTGTAATACTGTCTGCTGTAAAATGCAAGTCATTAAATATTCAGTCTCATGTAAGATAAAACATTCTCATAATTAAAATGCATGCATTTTATAAGTACACACAATCAGACAAAAATTTAGGATTTGCCACTTAACGTAACTTAATGCTGATTAACAATATGCAAATGTTTTTTTTTTCTTTTTTAGTTCATAACTGTTAACACATGATCACTTTAAAACAACTGTTTTAAAACTAGTTTCTCCTTAAAAAGCATTTTCAGTCATGCATTATGATTATTCACTTAAAAAATTGTGCTATTTATTAGAATGCAGTACTGTATCATTTTAATCACACCATGGTTAACTTGTTTTAACTTAAGTGTATACATTGTAATAGGGAGAAGGTTTTATCTTATGAGGCTGAACAATAGATTATCTACACATATGTGCACTGCACTTTTGACCACTTTTATTTTGTTAACATTTATAACTGTCTGGGATTCAGAAATGAAAAGCATTTTGTGTTCGGGAAAATTGTGCAGTGAGTG
Organism: Protopterus annectens; assembly: GCF_019279795.1. Lineage (NCBI taxonomy): Eukaryota > Metazoa > Chordata > Ceratodontiformes > Protopteridae > Protopterus > Protopterus annectens. The sequence goes on from NC_056744.1 coordinate 1,155,069,626, forward strand.
GTAACATGCAAGATCAGGCAATTTAGAGATTTGGGTAGTGCCAGCACTCATATTACAAAAATTGCACAGTTAGCCGCTCACATAAGTGCTCTATAATGATATGGAAATGAACAATACTGTGGTAATAAGCTCAGATACAAATGCATAAAAGGATAAACATATCTTGTAAAATGATTCAGAAACATACAAGACTGCACAATGAGCTGTGGCCATCAGCAAGTTCATATATCGTTATGTCTTGGTGAGGAGAAACATTAATTAGCCATGCTAAAATAATAGTAGTAGTGGCTATAATAGCTGAACAGTATATATTTGGGGCTATTCCCTCAACCAGTGTCTGTGATGGTGTATGTTATCACCATCTGCACTGCAGACAGATCCAGTGGCCCCAACATATGATCACTTCCACAATAACGACATAGACAAATGCTATTATGTGGACAGCACTTAACACACATGTGCTGCCCTCACACGGAATCTTGAGGGAAGTGTGGAAGTCCAATATTTTGGACATTAAGGAATGAATAGCATTGACTATCTATGCTACATGGACATTCCAGCAGGCATCAGGGGATACAGGGGAAGTATCACATCTATGAACCTATGAACAAGCATCTGCATCACAGATGCTACACCATTTCCTTGATGTTATGCCACAGCATGTGGAGCAGCTTATGCTGTTTTTATGGACTGATGAGGACAGAACCACTACTATGTGGGTCTTGTATGAAATAATTTTCTTGTGGTTCTAGGAATCATTAACTGCACCACATCTCCATTAAGGCCTTTTCTGGTCTGGGTGGACAGCTGTACATTAATAGGAAGGGTTTCTACTCCATCAAAGGCCAAGTGGTCTTCAAATCACAGGATAGTATGTGCAGTATTTCAATGTGCCATCCAGACAACTCCATGATTCCCATATCTGGCACATCTCAGACCTAAACCAGCAATTTATGCATGGTGACTCCTCATAGAATGCCTTATTTGTGATGCCAGATATGCCATGGAATCAGGCATATAACACTGATAAGCAACATACAGGACATAGCTGAGATGCAATAAAACACTGCATTGTTGTAGACTCACATCACCGAGCATTTGTTTGGATTACTGAAGGCCCACTTCTGCTGTCTGCATTCCTCTGGTGACACACTGCACTGTGCTCTTGTGACCTTCATTCAAGGAGATATTCGCTGTTTGTGTAATTCTGCACCACATGGTGATACTCAGACAGCTAGATGGAGGAAGTGTAGATTGAGAAGCTGTCAGAGGAACCTACTGCAATGGAAGACCATGCAAGGCAGAGGCAGATGCAGTACTCTGTGACACTAGCAAAGAGACACTCTATGGTCCACAAATATGGCCCTTATTAGACACAATAAAGTTTAAAACTGATGCATACAGTCAGAGTCGGATCCAGCTCTAGGTGGCTTAGGCAGTAGGGGCTGTCACATTGTACTTTAAGAGAGGTGGCGATGCTACACTCCTGAGTGTGTCCTCCTTTGAATGAAATGCCTAGTAACTATGAACCTTATTGTCGGTTTGCCATCCATTCCCTATTGAATATTACTAGCTTACCATTTTTGTAATGTAACCTAGGCAATTTGTTCTTCAAGGGCAGCAGGCACTGAATTTGTAGATGAAACACTGAAATATAAACTTGCTTGCTAACAGCAACATCTTCATTAGTTGCAGATCTCTTCAATGTGGAATTATTCTGATGGCTTTTACTTCTGCAGAGATTTTATTTCTTTTTTTTACTTCATAACTATGTAACCTTTTTTAAATCTTGTGTTTACTAATGTTATTTGCATTCTATGTTTGATGTATGGAGCTTTCGTCCCCGGACCTCCCCTGAAAATGGACATGTATCCAGTCTGATTCTCCCGGTCAACAAATGTAAAATAAATAATAAATAAATAAAAATTAATTTTGCATATTGACTGATATTGATTGGCCTTTTATGGTTGCAATATTCTGAAATGGGCAGTTGTGTTATTATTGGTTCATACATTTTGTTTCATTGCTTACTGGACAAATGTTAAAAACAACATATTTAAGCACACTCTAACATGTGGTGCTGTATTATACAAATAATACAATTTAATGCAGTCAGAAAGGTGAATCAAAGAACACATGCATGAGTGCATGGTCCTAAAAATGTGAGCAAGGGACGTAAGGTTTGAAAATAGCCCAAAGGTAAACTTTATCCGCCATTAGACAGATGCATTTTCTTTGAATGTGGGTTTCAGTGAATGTGATTTTTAAGGGCAGAGAAGTTTACTGTTAATGCTAAGTCTGTTTTCACTGTGAGACTGCATTGTTTTGTTTAGCACATAACCATCAAAGTTTGTGCTATAAAATTTGAAATAAAAGTTTTAAATTAAATCCAAATATCTGTAATCATTGTAGAAATTAAGAAGAAAATTAGTATGTGCAATGACAGTATTGAATAGTGTTTGTGGTAATTAGGGGAGAAATAACCAAGTATCGGGACTCTGGAATAGCTGCGGGGAGGTGGGGGCTGGGGGTGGCTGTTATGTATGTAGGGGGACTTTGCTGTTTGTGGTAAAAGGGAGAACTAAGAATGAAGAAGGGAGTGAGTAACATGTCTGGATGACTGGGGAGAGCTAGGGATACTGTGCAGGAAAGGAATTATGCTTTTTGAAGACTGTTGGTGCCCAGATGTAGTGGATACTTACTCATTATGAATCACAGGAGCCATAGCTCTTTCAGATGTAATTGCACTCTTTGTATGTAGTGTTCTGGGAATTCATGAGGGAATGACACAGACCATGAACATCTCCAGCCACATGTTCATCCTGTCTGAGAAATGATAAGGATACCAACACCTGCCGGCAAAGATGAAGGTGAAATTTGAGGCCACGATTGCCTGGCCATGCCACCTGCATGGCCACCACATAGGTCATGTGTGCACAGGTGTCTACCCAGTACTGCATCAGGCCCACAACCATTAGGTTGCATGAAACACTTAGCAGTATTTGACCTTGACCAACCTGTCTTTTGAGGTGTACCCACAATTGAAGCAGGTGAGTGGTGGCCACAGGAATGGCATTGACCCTGGCACATAGAGGCAGATGGCTCCATGAAAGCAGTGAAGGAACCCAGATGTCTGTCTAACTTGCCAATCAGTTGAGCGAGGTATCACATGTCCTCACATATGTTTGTTACTCAGACCACACAGTGCACCTGTAATCTCTGCCATGGTGGAAGTGGTGGTATCAGCCTGTAGCTGGATGACTGCCCTGCACATCTGTTATGTAATTCCCTTAGTGACGCCAAGTTGGGGAAATGAACGGGGGACATGGGCTTGACAGCCACTGACCTGGTGCTCCAGACCACTCTTTCCATGATATGTGATGATGATAAACCCTGTGAGGGGTGCCATACATGACTTACATTTCAATGGGAAATGGAAAAGTTAGTTAATGTTCCACAGGCAACATAGCTGTCCCACTGGACATGGGTGGTATTGTACCCGCCACAGTTATCATTGCTTGTAATAGCATTATGCCCTCAGACTGCGACAGTTTTAAGCTGCTCTTATCATCAGTTCCTGATGCAGCAGTAACATCAGGCATACCCTGCTCATCAGTAAAGGAGCCCATGACCATAGCAATTGTGAAAACAGACAGATAAACACCTGTGTGTAACACTGCTAATACTTGGCAATCCAACTTCCCATTGCTGCAACAACAGTACAGATAACAGTGTGAACAGATAATGTAAATAAATGTATTGTGTGTTGTATGCTTTCATGCCTTCATTCCAAATGTGCTTGTAGAGGTGATATGGCAGTGTTGAAGATTCCTGAGCTTATGGCACTGGTGTGCAACTGCAACATGTCACAGACATGAGGAAATACCAGCCTGATTCATCACCAAAAGAGACTTTGGATGGTTCAGCTTCCACATGCAGACATCAGTCAGATATCAGTGTCCTTTTACTCTTTCCAGATAGATACACCAGAAACTCCTCCATGTTGATGAGGGTGGTCTGCTATGGTAGATCCCCAACCCATGACCATCCATCCTGTGCAGCAGTGTCAGCCTTTATGCAAGCATGCAGAATCATATCAGTGAGCCTAAGACAGACCTGTTCAGCTGATCTATTGTGGACACTGACTGCATTAATATCAACAACCAGCTCTTGGCACAGACATTCCATGAAGTTCGGGTCGGTCATGTCTATACACAGAATCCAATGTCTTGTACTCTTGGACAGGATGTAGTAGCACATCAGTCTCTGCCTTAGAGAACTTCTCAAGGCACTTACCTCCTTTGGCACTATGTATGCACCTGTAAATGTGGGCATACACCTATAGCCAGTGAGCAATAACAAGACATGTGTAGCGCCATATGTACTGGTTGTGCACTCATGCAAAAGATGTCAGGCCTACTGTAGGCCACTTCCCAACTAAGGTCAAGTTAGGCAACAGGAGAACAGGCTGTGATATGACATCACCCCTGTCATCAGCCTACACTGATCCGTGTCCAGCACTGCATAGCCAACATGAGTCCTACATCATCATCCATGCTACATTTTGGTTATCCAGTGTGTCTCCCTTACTCCAGCCCTTCCACTGGGTACCACAGCTGGTCCAATGTTGCAGAATTTGTGCATTATAACATATTCCACCCTTCTGAGACAGCCATAGGGAGATTTATTTCACCTCGCCCAGTCCCTCAGCCAGAGATCAGATGGGCTACTAATGCACCTATCATGTCCTATCTTCTCTCATTCCGCATTTGAACCCTTCTTGTGCTCCTCGTCACTGTCCACTAGTTGCTGTAGGACAACTCTCCTTAGTAAAAATCAGACACATGTCAAGTCATCCTTTCTACTTGCCAATGAGCTGTATTCTATAAGCAAGTTGCTGTGGAGCAACTCCCCCAACAATAAAAAAATATGCACATATCCAGTCACCTTCCCTACCTGTCACTGCCTGTGAGTCCTTACCACAGCAGATGTATGGTAATTCTGTTCTCTGTAGACCAATGTAATTGTTTCTTGCAGCCACAACCCTCAATATGTTTTCCATTCCCTACTCAGCAAACTGCAGTTGATCAACAACCCCCTCATAATAAATCTTACAAAATCCTGTCACCATCTCCACATGCCATTGGCCTGTGTACCCATACCACAGTAGATGTCGAATCTTTGGACCAATGTAATAATTTTTAGGATCCATACAGAAGATTAGATAGTGTAGAGAGCACCATAATGGTAGTGGCTGTTTATATCATGCTGCTTTGTGGCTCATTATGTTAATGATTCAATTTAAATTAAATCTTTCTGAATCACACATTTAGTATAATGTGTACCACATTGACTATACAATCAGCCTGGTGCCTACCTGTGCACATTCATTGTATACCCTGAACTAGTCTCCATATGCGTAGGCAGGTCTGTGACTTTTATGGGGCTGCAGGCTTCTTGAAATCATGTCATAGTCCCTAGGGGAATTATGCCATTGTCATGCTGTGATTGGTTGTATGCTAGCAAGCTAATGGATACCAGTGTGAAACGTACAGGCCCAATACCTTGTGTGTCCAGAGCACATGTTCTCCCCTGCAGACAAATCTGTTGTTGTCAGGTGACTTTGTTTCTGTATCAGGTACGTTACTCTGCCATGCTTCCTGTTGATGGGCATCATGTGGTTGCCTCACCATGCCTGGTACTGTCTTGTGTGAGTGGTAAATGGTGCCATGTGCATCACCACTTCTTGTTACAATGACCTGAAGAGGTGCTACACAGACCTTCTTTGCCAATGGGAGCAAGCTGTTAGGGTGAGGAAATCAGAGTTCCACAGTAAATGTGAGTAGCTGGTAACTGTTTATACATAGGCATTCTTGTTCATATAAATAAGGTATTGGAGTTCATGTGCATATTTTTTCACCTTTTTTTTCTGTTTTTCTCCATTTGCTGAGATTGAGGAAAATAGGCTGATATGCCAAAGAAAGCAAACATGCCTGTACAGGCATCAGAGTACATATATATATATATATATATATATATATATATATATATATATATATATATATATATATATATATATATATATATATATATACACACACACATACACATATATCTATATAAAATTGGTGTTATACTTGTAAATCTTTTTATCACTGCTTACAGCTTTGCTTTACTTTATGGCTCATACCTTGTTATTGCCAGTGGTACTGTTCTAGTATCCCCTCCTATCACTAGGTTTTCCTAACTATGTCATGGTGAGCTGAGAATAGGTATACCACCATGATCGTACATATCATCTTCTTTTGACCTGTATGGTTGGCAGCATTCTGTATCATGTCCTTATCCAACCATCTTGCCATTGCTACACAATGCTGTTGTTTGCATGTCATGCCTTACTCATATACTGCCTATACATGTGTCAGTTACACCTGGCATATTGTGGGCATGCCACTGAAAGGCTGTAGGATAACACTTCATGGTGGCTGTCATATGTCAGGGTAAAGAATTACCACCAGGTTTAGGCATTCCATATTTATTCCTTTTAAAATCTGATGGTAGCGTATACATGGCATGGTCTCCCTGGTGCCATACAAATCAACATTTGGCAGGCCTTGCTGCCACCTACTGTTAAATTCTTCCAGACTGGGAAGTACATTTTTAGGGGTTATTTCAGCCCAATTTCATTGATTCTTGCAATTATGGACTATACACTGCCCTACTGGTTAGGTGGCGTGTAATATTGTCCTTTCTGGTACACATACTTCTGTAATTACATTTATGACTTTGGTTTGGCATTGCATACTAAGCTGCATTTTATACCCACAGGGAGTGTGCTACTGTTTCTCTCCATTTACATTCATATTACAAAGTTATCCGTGGCAGTGGATGTAGTGGAGCAGCAGCCACTGCACCATGCACCTTCCACATCATCAACTGTTGAGTCCCAACCAGTCTTCAGGCCCACCAGTCTGCAGGGTGACAAACTGACACAGGACATTCAGTAACACAGCTTATTGCAAGTAGAATATTGCTTTATGAAATTGAGTGCATTCCCCAACTCTGCATAACCTATAAATAGGACTAGTTTTAGACAAAGTATGTCACCAGGGCAAAGGTTTAAAATGGGGACCTCCACCATAAGCCTTGGTCAAGGACCCCTTATACAACCAAAGTGGTTGTAGAAGCTCTGTGATACATTTTGTGTCTTATATTTCAAAGAGATTTACTTGTTAACTATTCTTTTGTTTCATACTAAACAGAAGATGTATCTATGTGTCTCCAATATGTGTACATGTTCACAAATAAGATCAGTTTCACACACACACACACACACACACTTACACACACACACACACACACACACACACGCGCACACACACACACACACACACACACACACACACACACACACACACACACACACACACACACACACACACACACACACACACACACACACACACACACACACACACACACATGCACGCACGCACTCTGACACTGTTTTTGATAAGCCAGGTCAAATCATAGATAAGGTGCCGGACTATCACAAAATACACACACACCTATGATCACGCCGCATGCACATCTATGGGTAAATTGGAGGAACATGAACACACTTACACAATGCCCTTGGTGTACTGAAGGAAACAGGAGCACCCAGATAAAACCCACATGGATACAGGATGGACAAGCAGATTCCACAAAGAAGGAACCACACTCAAGAACCAAACCAGAGAACCTATCACTGTGAGGTAGCAACGCTACACATGATGCCACTATCTCACTGACAGGTTGTTTTAAAACATATCCTGCCAAGACCTACCCAAGATAGTTCTTATTCTGCAGAGATTGAACAACAGCATAACTGAAATAGTTTTCAACTTCAAAGCATATTTTAAGATAAAAAGCTTCCACTATACACTGTCAAGTTACAATTCAAGGAATAAACCACAGTCTGAGAATTCAACTCAGCTAATAAACTCCCCACACACCCTAAACTTATATATGTATATTGATTGGGGAGTTCAGCTTTACTTAGTTGTGCTTAGTGAAGTGGTTCCCTGGTAGGTATACATCAAGGAGCAGTACAGCATCCAAAAAAGAATAACACAATCAACATTTAAGCTGAACATTAATTTCAAGTAGTTTATTTAGGGTATTCTCAGAAGCTGCTGACTGACAGGAGACCTGTAAAACAAGATCCCACAACACAGAAAACTACACCCAGGAACACTGAAACTCAAAATATTTGGAGTAATAAACATGGAGCAGTAATGAGGAAGGGGACACTTATCTATGAAGCCAGATCAGCCAACGTAGCCCTAGTGATCAGTGAAGTGACAGAGGCCATGCTGCATCTCCCGCACATTCCCTTAAAAACTTCAGACAAATAAAATATAATTTTTGTAAGTCTCCCAAGTGAAAGGATGTGTGCACCACCTCAAAGGTTGTGGGTACCCTGTAAAGGTAATAAATGTAGCATATATCTAAAATATATAACTGGCATACATTACAGCAGCATATGCAAAATGAGACACTGCCTAGCTGTATACAGTGACTTCCTGGGTGATAACGTTTGTGAGTATATTCCCACATGGCTATGCAATAGGATCAGACCTTCAACTGTCCTTTTTTTGAGGAATATTTCTTTCTTCAGGCTTGATTTACCCCCACAAATGATGTACTAGTTTTTTTGGAAGCATGTCCCTATTTTCAAACTTGATTTACCCCCTTCACACAATTTCCCTGAGTCCTCCTAATCACGTATGAGTTTTTGAATCTGTCTAGTATCCAGAAAATCATGCTACATAACCAACATATAGTGGCAACAATAATTTAAAGAAAGAGGACACACATCTTCTCCCTTTTCAAAATCAAAAATAAATAACCTCGTGTGACAGCATTTTTCAATAAAGTTAAAGTCAATAGATTTTACACCATCTCTGATAATGCACTTATATTTTTCCATCATTTTTGTCACTATGTTTTTAAGCGTGTCTTCCTCAGTAGTATTCCACATTCTTACAAGAAGCAGGGGTGAGTTATGTGCTATTTGATATTTACAATTTTATGATAATCAGATGTCCACATTTTTGGCTGGATGTACCTCCCTTTCAAGGCCCTGTCTTTATGTTGTTGATATTTGCAAGTTTAGGAGTATGAATGGGCTTCATGGTAATTGATAACATGACTTCCAGACAAGGCCATGCAGTAGTCAAATAGATATTGGATGAATGAAATCTAGGGCTACAGAATGATATTTTTTTACTAGCTTCTCATAGCGTTAACTCTGAGTTAAACTTCTAGATTAGGTCCAATACGTACAAACCCCCATCTAAACTTCTGAGGACTCTTCTTTGTATGGTGTCATTGTTTGATGGGGTTGCATTTAATGTTATTGAGAATAACATCTATTTTCTGAATCAGCAATTTATTCTCTGTTATTAATGGCACTGTATAAAGACAGAACCTAGACATTTCCTAAAATAAGTACGATCTATGAAGTATTTGAGGGGGAGACACAATTCACACTTTGTTACCCAACCCAAGACTGACCTACCCAGCATGGCTATTTTGTAAACAATACACACACACACACAAGAAATAGTTCTGACTGACATTTCCATCTGAGACAGAAGTGCTACAAATGTGCCTCTAACCTCCATGAAGAACTGAATGCTGTCTCACTTCCCACAAAGAGTTAACATTTTCCATAGAGAGCAACTCAGCCAGTACAATGATCAGATCAATTCTTTAGAAACGAACCAATCTTTATTTTATTATATGAGAAAGAGTAAAAGGATGGAGCAGCAGAGAAAGATTATTTTCAGCCTGCTGCAATCAGTCCCTGAACCATCCCTATGAGAGCCCCATAGCACTTCCACTGCTACAGGATTTATCACTGGGCATTCCAGAAAAAATTAATAGGAGGTCTGCAGCCAACCAACCAGAGAATTAAGGTTTAGTGCAACTTTTGGGATGAGTAGAAACCACAGGTTTAAAGCTTAATCTGTTAGAACTTTGACTAATAATGTATGTGGGCCTGTGCGTGTGTGTGTGTGTGTGTGTGTGTGTGTGTGTGTGTGTGTGTGTGTGTGTGTGTGTGCCTGCACATGCTCGCATGTGACTGAAATGCACTTAATACTTCTAAAATAAATGCATCAGTGAATAGCTATTCTTGCAAGATCAGCAAAGCCTTACCCAGGACTGCTTACCCTTTTATAAGATTAATTAACTTAACTAATATTGAAAAGAATTCTCAAGGGTTGTAACCAAGAAGTACACAGTGTCTGCTGAAAGTCTAAAAAAAGGGCTATGAAAGAAGGCCTGGCAGTACCACTGAGAAAGCAACAATCAGTCACTCTGGGAACAGCAAATGCAAGCTGAAAAATGCCACGTGGCCACAGAATCATTCATCCTTGTGGGGATACTTGTGCCTGACTCACAGGCCTTTTGTTATTTTTCACCTTTCAACATCTTCCCCACTAAGGCCTTTTATCCGTCTAGGCTAGCAACATAAACTCTGCATGGACTTAAACATATCAAGGCTTATAACAGTTTCCATTCAGCCTGAGTGCATTTTTTACAGATCTGCAAAATAAATAGCTGTGCTTCTCTATAATTACCACTAGAACAAAAGCTGAATAGCTGCTTAGTGACTTCCCTGCAGAGAAAACGTACAAGAATTCATTCTGCCTCAAACTATGAACTTGAAGATGTTTATCTTGACTATAGCTAGCCTGCTGGCTTATAGCACCCTTGAGATAAAATCTTTTCAGCTATATGCTGTCAGGTGCATTGAAACTGCCTTTTGTGTACACATTCTTAATCATGACCTAATTAGCCAACTTTCCTTCATAAAAGACTAAGCCAGCCAAGGCAATAATGAGAACAAGAGGTCTAGGTAAAATGAGAATAAAATGGCTAATAGGCAAGATCTGCATTTCGTTCCTTCACCTTAACCCTAAACTATCTGTAACCTGGAGAGCAACACCTGGCTGCAGGCATAGATTACATTCTGCTTGCCTCCATTTGTAACCCCTTGAAATCGCAGTGCACTCATTCACTTCAGGTACATCCCCTGGCCCCACTTGATACGTTAAAGCCATGCAATACATTCTGATTTTTGCCTAGCTGTAGCTAAACTACAGCACTTTTGAAAGAAATGCACCAGTTTTATCACACTCCATTGTTGAGAGTATTCCTCCAAAGATCTCACAGCAGGCTTTCCAAAAAGAGGAATTCAGTGGCAATTATTTCTTCTTCCTTTGTCCCAACTTGTTTCATCATCTCCCTCTATACAGGGAGCTAGTGAAACCCAGCCAAGAGGCCTATGTGTAGTTCCTGGATCTACAGTTCTGCAACGACCTTGGAAGTGTCAATACTTTCCAGTGGAAAGCAACAACAAGATAAAGGGTCTACACAATATGTAATATAAAGCGCAAATAAAGGGTACCATTATCTATATTTTATGTATATGATACCAACAAACGAAAAACCAAACAGCTAAACTAAAAATAGAAATACCAGGCGGCAGCAACCAGATGAAAAACGGCACGGACTGTTTATTCCAGATATTCAAAGTGAGCGCTTTCGGCTGCAATAATATACAGCCTTCCTCAGACAAAATACAAAATACAAAGCCCCAGCATTACACTGGGCTTAAATAATAATAATTCAATCCACTTCAGCTGACCCAAACAATTAGCAAATTAACAGATTGACAAATTAACAAGTACATAAAGCTTTTACATAATTAAGATTACCCCTGCACATTTCATTATATAAATATATAACTAAATAAAAACATTAGTATAATATCAGATAAAATAGGATAAAACACATTGATTTAAATTAAATATATGATGTTTACAAGCCACTCAACATGCATATAAGTATAAATATATATGTATATGTATACTATACTTATATTTAAATTTAAATGTGGATATGACTATAAAAAACCACCAACCATATAATTAAATAACCTTACTAAGAAGGCATTATTGCCTACTAATTTATCTACATAAGGCTTTTAATTTTAAAATACACTTAATAGATGCAACATCATTTAGCCCTGGTGGAAACTGTGCAGATGTTCTAACTTGCCAGAACAGCTCCTGCTCTTCTAAATGGAGCTGCCAGGGCCCGCCTCTAATATCAGTATTTACCTGATGGATAACAGAAAATAGGAAACTATGTTCTGGATATTCAGGGATATGCCTAGCTAGTGCGTTTGTCAAGTCATTCCTTCCTATGGCATATAAATGTTCATAAATTCGCTTTCTCAGTTTCCTCTCTGTTTTGCCAATGTAAAAGGAAGGACATTTTTCACAAACAGCGACATAAACCACCCCACTTGACTCACAGTTAAAGTTTCCTTGGATGGAAATATTTAATTTATTAATATTAATTTTACTACAAGCTACAACATATTTACACTGGCTACACATTCCACATTTTCTCATACCAAATATTTTTTGTTTACTAGAATCTCTACTTTTTTCCACAATTGCCTTTAAGTTGGGACCCCTTCTATATGCAAAAGTTGGATGCATGCCCAAAGTTTTAGCTAATGCTCTGTCTTCCAAAATGATATTCCAATTTTTAGTCAATATATCCCTAATTGCCTGGAAGTCAATGCTATATGTGAACAAAAAAGTAATATTGTTTGATACCAAATCATTATTATTATTTGTACCCAACTTAGTCAACCTATCCAATAATCCACCTCCCAACAATGGCTTAAAGTGACCATTTTGTCTTTTGGTCTGCACTTCCTCTTGTAACTGTTTTATTAGATTATATGGATAGCCTCTACACAGGAACATTTTGCCTATATTATCACATTCTCTAAGAAAGTCAGCCTCCTCTGATATCATCCTGGCAGCCCTAACAAGCTGTCCTTTAACCACACTTCTTTTTTGATGGATAGGGTGACAACTTGAAAAGTGAAGGTAACTATTAGAATGAGTTGGTTTTCTATGGATAAAAGATTTAAACTTGTTGTTAACCCTATCTTTAGATATAGTTACATCTAAGAAATGCATTTCTTCCATAGTCATAGAGTATGTAAACTCCAAAAGTCAGTCATCATTGAAATGCTGTCTATGAAGTCAGAAATTAGATCTGGTGAACCATTCCAAATAAAACACATATCATCTTGGTATCTTGTATACCAAGTGACATGTTGTTGATATAATTCATTATTAAACAAAAATTCATGTTCCCAGAATGCCATTACACTATTAGCAAAGCTACATCCGCATGGTGACCCCATGGCGATTCCAGTATTTTGTAAATAAAATTGATTCTTAAACATTAAAAAATTATTTGATAAAACAATTTCCAGAAGGGTCTCCACAACATACATCTGTACAGAAGTAGCATTTTTAGTAAGCATAAAATTCCTAGTCCAATCTATACCAAGTTGGTGTGGAATTACAGTGTATATGTCTTTTGCATCTATTACCAGAAACACATACTCTGAATTATATTCAATTTTACTAAAATTTTCCAAGTAGTCCCAGGAATCTTTGCATATCTGGGGTTCCCCTTGTAACATCGGCTTAAGTATCCCATCCACATATTTCGCACAAGCATAAGTAATAGATCCTCTCCCATCAACTATAGGCCGAAATGGGGGATCTACTAAATTTTTATGAATCTTCGGTGTGCCAAATATGGCGGGAATTTTTGGAGCTGGCATGGATAGAAAGTGAAAGATGTTACAATCAATACTACCTTCCAAAAATAAATCATCCAAGATACCCCTAATTTTCCTATAGGCACCATTTATCTCATTAAGACTGGAAATCGAGTATGTGTCAGACTGCAGGTGGTTTAACATCTTTTTATCATATAAATATTCATCCATGAATACCAGCCCCCCTCCCTTGTCTGGTTTCATGACTCTAACCTTACAGTCAGATAACAAAGCAATAAATTCCAGTTCATTCCTAGAGATGTTACTTGTTTTTTTGTTACTTACAGCAGAACAATTATTATTAAGCTTAGATCTTAAATCTATTTCACAGACTTTTTCAAATAAATTCAAAATGCAATTCAATGGCGGATTAAACACACTTGATACTCTCAAAGTGTTACAAAGGGCAGGTGTGTTACCTAAAGAAACTGCTAAATTCAGTTTCCTAACGAATAATTTTAGGTCTATAATAGTTTTAACCAAATCGCCCCTTCTGTCAGGGACAAAAGACAGCCCTTTCGAAAAAAATTCAACAACTGGTTGGTCAACAGTCAAAACCGTGTAGTTGTAAATTTTAAAATCACAGTTTTGGCTTGTGAGAACTGTAGGCCCCATTATTGGAGGAAGCATCATCTCCTCCATTGATTCCGTCTCTTCCTCCTCTGTGGTTGACCCCCATAGTTGGACCTGGCGTTGTTGTTCATGTGTCTGTTGTTGTCCCTGAAAAAATCCTGATTACTGTCATTTTGTTCATGTGTATAGTTCAGATTTTGATTATTGGTATTATTGTTACCACTGTTAGTATTGGAGTTATTGTTGGTTTGGTTGCGAATACGTTCGCTCCTACGAACTACAGTTTGCTCTTGATTTTCAATGTTATCAGTAGGGGTAGCTACCTGATTGTCAGCCTCTCCATTAAATGAATTATTCCCTATTGGTGGTGGAGGGGGATAGGCTTTGTTATTTTTATAGTCAAAGAGGTCTCTGTCCATTTTACATTTTTTATTACTAGCCATTTTACTCATAGATGCCGCTATACTAGAAAAAATCCTTAAGTAATCATATTTATACCGTGGAAAGTCACTATCTTGCGTTAATCCAGTCTCCAGTACTTCAAGTTCATCAATAAGTACCGTAATTTCACAGTTATAAAAATTGATTAAAGCTGACAAAAAGTCAAAGCCCTGTGTATCAAAAAGGGCTAACAACTCTTTGTGAAATACTGAATTGTTCACTAACCCTGCAGGATAGCGCCATTGACGTAGTCCCTTAGGAACCACTTTTTTAGATATACATTCTTGCAAACAGGCGACTTCTAGTTGCAGTTTCTTGCATCTAAACAGTTTTTGATCAAACATGTTAAGTTTGTCCACAAAATTACTCACCGCTCTTTCTTGGTCTACTATGTTTCCATTATGGTTCACTGAGACTCCAAAAAAATCTTTCTTACTCAGAAAAGATGCCATAGAAGGTATGGTGGTTAAAGTATTGCCATCGTTTAAAATCCTTGGCGACTGATGTCCTCATTCTTGTGTGGCTTCCCCACTTGCCCTATGAACGCTAGCGTTAGTATTGGGATGTTTAGGTGCTCTATTACTGAGCTGAAGTGGCAATGGATTTCCTTGACGTGTTACAGGAAGTGTAGCTACAACAGAATCCCCCCTAGCATCATCAGGGGCTCCAGAAGCAATCCTAGAGGCATTAGCCTCCACTTTTTGTGATAAATCCTCCACTCTTGTTAGTAGAAGATTAATCAAAATAGTTAGGTTACCCAGCTCTTTTCCTTCATCAGCTTTACTAGTAGCGTTGATTATGTTAGATGAACTAGTGTCTCGCTCTTCATCCTGCGAGAAAAGCAATTGTGTAGCAGTCCTATTATGCCCATTCTCCATGCAAGGCGTAGCGTTGCTGCTAAGCATATCGAAGTGAAACCAACAAACGAAAAACCAAACAGCTAAACTAAAAATAGAAATACCAGGCAGCAGCAACCAGATGAAAAATGGCACGGACTATTTATTCCAGATATTCAAAGTGAGCGCTTTCGGCTGCAATAATATACAGCCTTCCTCAGACAAAATACAAAGCCCCAGCATTACACTGGGCTTAAATAATAATAATTCAATCCACTTCAGCTGACCCAAGCAATTAGCAAATTAACAGATTGACAAATTAACAAGTACATAAAGCTTTACATAATTAAGATTACCCCTACACATTTCATTACATAAATATATAACTAAATAAAAACATTAGTATAATATCAGATAAAATAGGATAAAACACATTGATTTAAATTAAATATATGATGTTTACAAGCCACTCAACATGCATATAAGTATAAATATATATGTATATGTATACTATACTTATATTTAATGTGTTTTATCCTATTTTATATGATATTATACTAATGTTTTTATTTAGTTATATATTTATATAATGAAATGTGTAGGGGTAATCTTAATGATGTAAAGCTTTATGTACTTGTTAATTTGTCAATCTGTTAATTTGCTAATTGTTTGGGTCAGCTGAAGTGGATTGAATTATTATTATTTTAGCCCAGTGTAATGCTGGGGCTTTGTATTTTGTATTTTGTCTGAGGAAGGCTGTATATTATTGCAGCATCACTTTGAATATCTGGAATAAACAGTCCGTGCCGTTTTTCATCTGGTTGCTGCTGCCTGGTATTTCTATTTTATGTATATACTATTTTCATTATTTTGATATATTCTATTTTAATTGTGGCAAGTTTAAACTTGAGCTCAGTAACTGAATCCAAATTAATTGAATTTAAGTGAATATGCGCTTGAGGAATGTAGGGAAGGGAACATTACATACATTTTTGTCATATTAAGAGACTCAGTAAATGCCAAAAAAAAGCATTTTTTTAGGAAAAGGGTTAAGTGAAAACAGGCAGGCAAAAAATAAAGATCTGAGTGGAAAACGTCAAATGTAACTGAGGAATGTTTTTTTTTCTCAAACAGAAAATGAGGTAGAAAATAGTCTTTGACGAAGCAGTGGAATAAACCATTCAAAAATGTACTGGCCCATGACAATTGTACATGGCATTCTAAAGGTTGGAAGGGAGTTAGGAAAAAGGTAGGATATTGGTAAAATGACATATTACCCCCAAATTAAAAAAAGAACATATAATTTTCATTGCGTTATGCTCTTTTGCAGAGATACAGATGTCTGCATTACTCAAAGTGGTTATTCGTTTCTTATTTGTTCTACTGCAAAATGGCCTAATGGAAACGCTATATTGAAGAGATTTCATTTTATAGTAAATATTTTGGCCTTCTTGATGTAATTTTGTAGGGAAAACTGAGTGCCTTATGGTGGGGGCACCATTTACTATGCTTCCCTCTCTCACTCTCTCTCCATTGGCTACTGAAAGTAGTATAATTTCCTACTTTGTTGACAGTTTTGGGTAAGACCATTGTTTTGTCTTTTGCAATAATGAATGTGGATGTTGTTATTGACCATCTTTTACACCTTTTAGGCTGCATATGAATGTAGGCTTAAAAGAGAAGGTTAATGATTTGTTTAGACTCAGAAATGTAGTTCCAAGCCACACTTTCTGTCTGAAGTATGAGGTTATTCATCTGTGACTAATACACACACACACACACACACACACACACACACACACACACACACACACACACAGAAACACACACACATGTACATAGCTGACTGTGATCTGTAACAAGAGAGGCACCTCATTCTCAATGCCTATTACCAAATACCAGAAGCAAATAATGCCAGATTTTAGTAGAGGTAAACTGGAGTGCAGAGGAACTACTGAAGCAGCTTCAGGCTGAACACAACTCTTAAATCATTCTTTTTTTTTTTTTTTTACTTGCCACTCTTGGAATCATACTAAAAGTAAGGAAAATATTTTGTGATGTGACATTCTTGACATTTGGACAGAGCCATCCCATAATACAAAAGCTAATCTAGAAGGTAAGTAAACAGGCAAACTAGATGAACCAAGTAATACGTGTTTAGTAAATATTATGTTTTTAATAAATACTAAGAATGTCAGTGCCACAGCATAAGAGGGCTGAGGTTACTTACATTACTCGTTTAAAGACAACTATGCCCTAAGTGCAACAGTTCCTTTCTACACAGTATATTTCCCTACTACTTAGAGGCTGATCCCCATACATTCACATATTAAAAATGTGACATAGCAGTTTCTCCAAGTCTGACTTTTCTGTTCCAGTCTGCCTCCTCTGTGCACATCGTGCTGGGGCTGAATGAATATCATGCACTTTCATTAGGAATTTATCTCTCTTGATGTTGCATCATTTTGCTCATCACATCTCAACGTATTCTGCTAAGGCATACAAAAATAAAGAGATACATACACATCCTTTTTGTTATTTCACACCCAGTAAGGTCGTAACACTATTCAGACTCAAAATTCACAGCTCTTTGTTTTAGTGTTGTATTATTCCCCTTTCTTGAGGCCTTGAACCTTTTAAGCCTTTTATAGACTGAAGCTGCATTGATATGATAATCACTGAGAGTAACTTCACTAATTATCTGAGCTTTGCAAGCCAGGATATATGACACTCTGCCTGACTCAAATAGGATAACGTTATAGGACCTGAAACTCACAAAAATCTAACTTTAAAATTGTTTCTCACTTATTTGCTTATCCTTTTTCAAGAATGTTTCACAGATCATGTAACACATGTAGGAGACACATATATATGAGTCACTACAAAAAGTCACTGACATTTTTACCAAAACTACACAAATCTGATAGTATTTCTAACTACTTCCATTCTAACTGAATGTGATTGTGATCTGACAACTCAGAGCAGATCATTATAGCCTTAGTTGTGCAATCATAGTGCATTATTGGCAAAAAGTAGCTTTCTATGAAAACAAGATCATGTCAGCATGTTCTCCACTTTGAGGGCATTCAGAGTTAGGAAAAATGAAAACTGAATAACAAGTAATTATTTTGCTGCTAACAGGTTTTGACTGTAGAACTTCATGACAAGATTTTATATATATATATATATATATATATATATATATATATATATATATATATATGGGTCTGTGTATCTTGATCAAAATTTCACTATCTCAAACAAGAAACATTGAGACCCAATTAAAGCGAAAGTGCACTACATCGAAAGTGTACTTTCGCAAAAGCCGGTACTCCGAACCGGAAACAAAACAAACAAAACAAACTACTTCAAAGAGTATTTTGCAGGGGGGCAAGCCCCCTGCACCCCACACACTCCACTACCTAAATATAATAACTCCGAGATCGCACTACAGTGGAGAAAAGAATATATTTCCTTATCCCCACTGTAATGTGCTTCGGAGAACCAGCTTTAGCGAAAGTGCACTTTCGATTTAGTGCACTTTCCCTTAAATGGGTTCGATCTTCTGGTTGTCAAGAAAGTGTGTTTTCGACAATCAGAAGTAGACCCATATATATATATATATATATATATATATATATATATATATATATATATATATGTGTGTGTGTGTGTGTGTGTGTATATATATATATATATATATATATATATATATATATATTGAGCGGCAATAAGAGGGAAACACAGAGATAGAGAAACATTATCAATCAAGGGAGCGGTTTAAAAACGAAAACATCAGACCGGTCGACTGTCCTGACTTCGAGGCGACAGTCGGACGACACAGCCGTCAAGACATTATAAATCAAGAGAACGGTTTTAACATGGAAGATGGTTGTAGTAGGGAATACTGTGTAAATGTTTCACTCCCTGTGTAACCGTGATTGGCGCGTGCATCTCTGTTGCATTCTGTGACCGACCAAAGTGATGTCGACAGTAAGTCAACAAAACTATATATATATATATATATATATATATATATATATATATATATATATGTTCATAGGTTCATAGGTAGGTACTAGGCGAGGGCATTTATAAGCCTAGCCAGAGTGTGTCAGCTTTCACTGCCCCAGAGCCTCTGTCAAGAAGAGCCAATGAAGTGATCCGGGGGTGTATTTCTGTTACCCATCCACTCGTCAAGATTTCTCTTGAAGAATGTTAGTGAGGGGCTCTGCCTAATGTAGTTAGGAATTTTGTTCCAAAGCATGGGGAGTCTCTGACAGAAATCTATCCCTCCAGCATGTTCTATTTTTTGTTGTGGCGAGGTTTAGCGCACTAGAGCGAGTGGCTCGCAGTGACATGGATTTCTTTAGGTGGAGCATGTCCATCAATTCTGAGTTGGACATGGCTTTGTAAGTCAGGCAGAAATCACCTCTGAGTAAGCGATATGCCACTGAGTACAGCTGGAGTTTTTCCAGTCGGGCTGCATAGGACATATAATAGCAGGAAGGTAAAACTACACAGACCGTTTATTGTTAGCGCTTTCGTACAGATATTCTCATGGACTTCTTCAGACAATATTACCCAGCTAAACATGGTTTAAAAAGGATTAGTAATTAAACCAATTAAACAAATCATTTGCTCATTAACAGAATCAATCAAATCCAACACTATTAAAGGAAAGCATTAGACAGGTAAAAAAACAATGTATGCTTTGATGTCTAGGTGGTTACATGAGTGTATTAGTATTGTAAAAATAATATTTTTTAACAAGTATGCCTTTGGTTGATGGTAGAAATGTAATAATTATTGTAAAGCACTATAATAATTTTTTATGAACTGTATGAAGAGAATTAATAGATAGAGTGTTTTAATGTTAATTTATGTGTTGATGTATTGTTTAGTAACTAGGGAATATTCCTTTAATAGTGTTGGATTTATGATTGATTCTGTTAATGAGCAACTGATTTGTTTAATTGGTTTAATTACTAATCCTTTTTAAACCAAGGGACAATAAGAAAATAGTTGAAGTTATAAAAAGGAATTGGGATGTTCTGACCATAGACCCCTCTATTTTTAGCTTGGTAGGAGAAACACCAAGGTTCAGATATAGGAACAGCAAGAACCTTAAAAGGTTGCTTTGTGTAGAAAGGACAAACACAGAACAAAAAGGGACACATAGGGAATTACCACGAGTAGGTACTTTCCCTTGCAATAGATGTAATATGTGCAGTTACATTGTTGATAGACAGTATTTTACCCACCCTTTTCTGGAGTAAACATTTACACCTAAATTTTATGCGACTTGTAACAGTATGAAAATTGTCTACTTGGCAACATGCACGAAATGCATGGTATTTTATGTAGGTATGACATCCAGAAAGTTAAAAGACAGGATGTACAACCATATATATGATATCAGGAAAATGAATCAACTCAATGCATTAGCCAAGCATATCCAAGTTTAGACAGATCATGCCTTTAAGTTTAGAGTTTTACAAATGGTTATTAATAATAAGCGGGGTGGTGATAGAATGAATCATTTGGAGTCAGTTGAATTATGTTGGATTTTTAGATTAAGTGCGCATGTAGAACCAGGTCTGAATCAGTTTGCTAGTATTAAGTCTGCGTTAGCTGCATGTAGATAGATGTATGGCAGACAGCAGCATTTTAATCATGTTACTATGTGGTTTTTATACATAACATTACACTCACATAGTTTATTGTGAAGTTTTTATTTTATTTTATTTTATTTCATTTTATTTTATCTTATGGTTATGTATGTATTTACCATTGATTTTTTATCATTGTTTAGGTAATTAGTATAGCAATATAACCTGATAAATTAATAGAACAAAGGGGTTCTTATCTTTTTATGATTGTGAACAAGTTTTAAATATGATGTGAAGACACTGTATGAACTGAAAGATTCAGCAACTAGAAAGTCACAATGGGTTAACTAGTTTATTGATGGCTTTATTGACTATTTAAATGTGTTAATTAATTAATTCATGATGTAATGAGTGTATATATACATCTTGAAATTCAGTGGGTTTAGAAATTTGATGAAGTGTGCCTGGCATCACGTGAAAGCGCTTATTATTATTTTTATATTTGTAATAAATTCTGTGCATGTTATACTTCATGCTGGTCCTCTCTTGTTGTTTTTGGAAATTTGGTTTAGTGCATAGGACATATGTTTGAGACCAGTAATCCTCTTGGTGAGGTACTTTTGTGGTCTTTCCAGCTGTTGGAAGTGTCTTGTGAGGTACATCCCAAATCGGGCATTGTACTCTATGATGGGTCTGATGAGTGACGAGTAGAGGGGCACTATAACCTCTTTATTTCAAGATGCGGACCGTTTAGTAATTAGATGGGCTACATATAAGGATTTCCTAACTACTTTGGCAACATGATTGTCAAAGGAGAGATTACTATCTACCTGGGTCCCCATATCTCTTATTACCTCTTCTGTATTAAGGGGGCTTCCACCTATGTGGTAATTCATGGGTGTTTTGTTTTTTCCAAATGGGATGACTATGCATTTTTTGACATTTAGCTTAAGACCATGACCTTGACACTAGGTGTCTGTCTCAGTAAGGCCCTTTTGGAGAATGTCTGTATCAGCCGGAGAGTCAATTATGGCTCCCAGTTTGCAGTCATCGGCAAACTTGGTTAGCCATAGTCCGCCTGTGTTTGTCTGTACTTCTGAGAAGTATATGTCGAACAGTAGGGGTCCCAGGACCGAGCCTTGTGGGACACCACTTGTGACTGGTATAGAGTCGGACCTGGAGCCCGCTATTCTTACCGTGTGAGTTCTGCCTGTAAGCCAGTTGGCAACCCATCTCATGACATAGGGGTTTATGTTCAGGCTGGTGAGTTTTTCTATAATTCTCAAGTGGGGAATGGTGTCAAAAGCCTTGGCGAGGTCAAGGTAGGCTGTGTGAACTACCTTCCCCTCATCTATGGCCTTGGTGACTGTCTCAAAGAAGTCAACCAGGTTTAGTAGGCATGATCTGCCCTTAACAAAGCCAAACTGGGTCGGGTCAAGTGTTTGGAGGTTCCCAATGTCTTTGTTAATGAGTTCCATGATGATGCGCTCCATAGCCTTGCAGACCAGGCTAGTCAGGCTTATGGGGCAATAATTACCAGGGTCAGTTGTGGCCCCTCCTTTGTGGAGCAGAATAACCATTGCTGTGCACCATTCTATGGGCATGTAGCCTGTGGAGAGGCTGAGGTTGAACAGTGTGTTTAGGTGGGGGGGTTAGTTTGTTCTGTAGTTCGTGCAAGATGCAGCCTGGGACACCATCTGGTCCCACTGATGCTGTGCTTTTGGCTTTTGAAAGAGCTGTTTTCACCTGTGCGTCTGTGATTTCCAGGACACTACACTTTTCTGGTATTATTGTGGGCCCTTTTGGGGGTGAGAGGGGGGTGAAGTTTGCACTGAATCTATCTGCCAGGATGTTGGAAATATCAGTGGGTTCAGTATATTTTGTGCTATTTTGCACTAGCTCAGAGCATATCTGCGAGTTGCCACTTAGATTCTTGACATAGCTAAAGAAGGCTTTGTGGTTATCTTTCGAATCCTTGGCTATTTTTCTTTTGAAGTTAGCCTTGGAGGATTTTATGAGGGACCTTAGTTTCTTACTGATACTAATCAGGGATGTTTTTCCTTCTTGGGATTTGCTTTTTTTCTGAACTAGTTTCCTCCTTCTATTGTATAGCCTGTTTATGACAAGGGTCCACCAGACTGGTTTCCTTCTCTTAGGGGAGTGAGTCTTGGTTTTGCTAGAGATGGCATGATCCATACATCCTTGTAGGTGCTCATAGAGTGCATTTGTAAAAGTTTCTGCATCTGTGGCAGTGTTATCCTTTAGCGTGGGGGCTGTGAAACTTAGCACCTCTGTCTTAAGTAAGGTGAAGTTTGCTTTAGAAACGTTTTTTACTGTGGTTTCCTTAGTTGGGGGTGGTGGGGGGGGGGTGGACATCCAGAGTGATTAGTTTATGGTCTGATCTAACCAGTGATGGGTTGACCTCTGGTGTGGAACACCTGTCGCCCATGTTGGTGATGACCAGGTCCAATATGTTTTCACCTCTGGTAGGGGAGTTTACCAGCTGATCCAAGGCATTTGAGTTGATAAATTCCAGGAAGCGCTGGACCTGGGAGTTTGTACTTGAGTAGTTTTCCCAGTTAATGGTAGGGTAATTGAAATCGCCCAATATCAAGATGTTCGGTAGGACCTTCATGTTTTCCAGTGTCTCCAGAAAGGTGGAGTGGTGGTCCTGAGTCATGGAGGGTGATCTGTAGCAGGCCACAATTTGCATTGCAGATTTGCCTGATGTTAGTTGCACATGGATGATCTCGGAGGTATCATGCTGCACCACTAACCTGGAGGTGTAGGTATCCTTGATGAATATGGATACATCCCCTCCTTTTGTGTTTTGGTCCGTGTTCTGTGGCCGAAATGTGTGGTATGAGTTGTAGCCCGGTAGTGTTGGGGTGCTCTGTGGAGCCTTGAACCAGGTTTCAGTTACTGCACAGATGTCGACGTTCTCCATTCTGAGGAGTGCTTCAAGCACATGCATTTTGAGATTTAAACTCCTGGCATTGAGTAGCATAACCCTCATTTTTTTATTTGTGCTGTTTATGGAAGTGGGTTTGACTTTCTAGCCTTGCCTAAAAAAGGCACTATGGGGGCAGCAAGAGCCTTGGCCAGTATTCGAAAGCCTAGGGGGTGACAGGTGCAAGCCGTCTCTTGTGAAAAGACATGAGGCCTGTTGAGCATGTCGTCCCAGGCGGACAGACACTGAATCCCCTTTGAATGACACCAGAAGTTTAGCCAATTGTTGAAATTTATCATTTTTTCTTTATACTGTGGTATCATTCTTGGTGAGGGCAGGATGCTACTCAGGGTCAGGGTCATACCTGCCTGGGCTACATGATCAGAGAGCTCTTCCATGTCTCTTTTCATGTAGTTCAGGGAGGTACGTCTCAGGTCATTCACACCAACATGAACAATGACAGAGTCATATTTGTACTTTTTCTGGAGTGACCTGAGTGCTTGTGTTATGTGGCGGATTCTGGCTCCCGTCAGGCAGCTAACAGCAACCTTCTCCTTGTCCAGCCTAGTGAGTGGGACATCAGTATGCCTGACTATAAAGTCGCCTATTACTAGTGTGTAAGGTATGTTATTTCGCCTTAAGGGCTGTGATTGTGTGGCACACTGATTTTGTGTTTTATGTGTTGTCTGGTTTGTGACGAGAGGTGCAGGCTTTTTGGGTGTCTGCTTTGGAGGTCTGTGACGCTTTTGCAAGTTTTTATTTAGAGTCTCCGAGTATGATTTTGTGTATTTATGTGTATTTTTTGCCAGTGCTGGTTTGGTATGTCTATGTGAGGCTGGATGTGTGGTGCAAGTGTTAACCTTCGCCTCATGACTGCTTGTTCCAGTCTTGGGTGGAGAGAGGCTTAGCCTCCAATTTAGCTATATAATTGCATCTCTTGCATATGTTAATGTTTTGTGGTAGGAGGAGAGGGTTGTCTGTGTACATGAGGCAGTTGTAGCATTGCCTCAGGATACCCAGGTTCACCAACTGGACTGGAGTATACCTGAAATTGCCCTTTGGTCATGTCTGAATAGTAGGGTGAGCTGCTTAGTCGCTTGCTTGGTGAGGGGTGAATAATGAGCCTAGCCCTGCTGGGAAATCAAGTGTCGGGGTATATTAGTGCTTGCTATTAGGTCTGAGCAAGTGCTGGACTGTAGGATGCTTTTTAAGTGCTTAGGTTGAGAGTTAGACTACTTTCAAGTGAAAAACTGAAGAGGATACTTGGTGGAACCAGGATAAATTTAGCCTTAGCTAACTGGCACTGCCTGGATGTGCAAAACTGTGCAAATGCGGCTTTTACAGCAGGGAAATGAAAGAGATAGAAATTAGCCCAAAATGGCCCACAAACTACTAACTTCTGGGCTGGAACCACTCCTCCAGGGACAGATGGGTGCTCAAAGATCCCTCTCTCACAGGTGAACAGAGAAACCTCCCTCTATCCAAGTAAGGTATGGGCAACTCAGAAAATTGTAACAGCCCTGAATTCAGCACTAGCCTGAAAACTGGACTATACTAGCTTAGAAAGGTGAGAAACAAGGAAAATATTTTTTTTTTTAAATGATAAGGCAAAAACAGTAAAAATACACTTAAAACAGCTTTAGATGACTACAAGCAATCAGAAAAGGCTTTTAAACAAATTACCCAATTAACCAGTAAAAAAATCTAAAAACTGAGCCCTGTTCCTGTAGTCTTCAATCAGACAAGTTCTAACTGCACACTCCTGCCACTGGGGTGCAGGGGAACCTTCTCCAAAAAAGAAGGCCTGGATTAGTGCTCAAGTTATACAAACAAAGCTAGATTCAGCAGGCCCTCAACTAGTCTATGCTACAGCAAACAAGGCGCACCAATTTCAGTAAGAAACAGTTCAAATATGGAGGCACTAGAAGCCTTTAACCAGAAATTCCCAGCTCAGAAGGGCAGAGTCTAGCCTCTCCTCCCTCAAGAGTGCAGACCATGAACCTTCTTAATGTAAAATAACTGGCCTGAAGCCCAAGTGCTTAAACCAGAACTAATGCACTTTTAGAATAACAGACACTGAGCCCTCAATCAGCAGTTCACACCTTAGAAGGATGTAAGCAACCTGTCCTGTCACAACAGTGCAGACCACAAACCTTCTTAATGTAAAACAACTGGTCTGAAGCCCAAGTGCTTAAACCAAAAGGCCTAACATGATAGCTACACTTTAATCAGGTTACTACCAAGCAGTAATAATTACAATTGAATACTTTTAAGAAGGCCTGGATTAGTGCTCAAGTTATGCAAACAAAGCTAGATTCAGCAGGCCTGGATCTAGTCTATGCTACAGCAAACAAGGTGCACAAATTCAGTAAGAAACCATTTAAATATGCAGGCACTATAAGCCTTTAACCAGAAATTCCCAGCTCAGAAGGGCAGAGTCCAGCCTCTCCTCCCACAAGAGTGCAGACCATGAACCTTCTTAATGTAAAATAACTGGCCTGAAGCCCAAGTGCTTAAACCAGAACTAATAAACTTTTAGAATAACAGACACTGAGCCCTCAATCAGCAGTTCCCAACTTAGAAGGATGTAAGCTGCCAGTCCTGCCACAACAGTGCAGACCACAATCCTTTTTAATGTAAAACAACTGGTCTGAAGCCCAAGTGCTTAAACCAAAAGGCTTAGAATTATAGCTACACTTTAATCAGGTTAGTACAAAGCAGTAATAAATACAATTGAATATTTTTAAGAAGGCCTGGATTAGTGATCAATTTATGCAAACAAAGCTAGATTCAGCAGGCCTGGATCTAGTCTATGCTACAGCAAACAAGGCACACCAATTTCAGTAAGAAACAGTTCAAATATGCAGGCACTATATGCTTTTAACCAGAAATTCCCAGCTCAAAAGGGCAGAGTCCAGCCTCTCCTCCCACTAGAGTGCAGACCACAAACCTTCTTAATGTAAAATAAATGGCCTGAAGCCCAAGTGCTTAAACCAGAACTAATACACTTTTAGAATAACAGACACTGAGCCCTCAATCAGCAGTTCCCAACTTAGAAGGATGTAAGCTACCTATCCTGCCACAACAGTGCAGACCATAAACCTTCTTAATGTAAAACAACTGGTATATATATATATATATATATATATATATATATATACATACATACATACTAGTTTTTGCCCATGGTGGCCCTTTAACTAAAAAGTCTGTCAAAAGGACGTCTCTTTTTATTGACTACTGCATTTATTTCTTTATTTTACATCTGTAGTATTCTCAATCACCTCTTTCACATGCAACCAAGGCACACATGGGCATGTTCTCATCCTAGGAAACTGTGTGCCCCAGTGAGTGTCCAGTCCCACACAAAAAAGGAAAAAAACTAAGGGTAATGCTGCTCAATGCCAGAAGTCTAAATCTCAAAATGCACGCACTCGAGGCCCTTCTCAGTATGGAGAACATCGATGTCTGTGCTGTGACAGAAACCTGGTTCAAGGCTCCTGAGAGCACCCGGCGCTATCAGGTTTCACCTCATATCTTGCGTTCCGTCCCCAAAATCTGGACAATACCAAGAAAGGAGGGGGGTATCCATATTCATCAAGGACACCCACACCTCAAGACTGGTGGCAACGCACGATGCATCGGAGACCATCCAGGTGCAATTAACCATAGGCAAGACTGCTCTGCAAATTGTAGCATGTTACAGGCCACCCTCACAAACTCAGGAACCTCACATGGCCTTCCTGAAAACACTAGAGGGATAAATGTATCACCAAACACCATCATACTAGGTGACTTCAATTACCCTAATATAGACTGGGAACACTACTCAAGCCCAAACACCCTAGCCCAAAAGTTCCTGGAATTCATAAACTCAAATGCCATGGAACAACTAGTCACCATCCCCACAAGAGGAGATAACATACTTGATCTCATCATCACGAACATGGGAGCACAATGTTCAACACGAGGTGTACCCCTCACTGGTGAGATCAGACCACAAACTAATCTCGCTGGAGGTCCTCATCCCACCCCACCTGAAATAAAAAGACCACAGTAAAGAACTTCTCAAAAGCCGACTTCACACTTCTAAAGACTAGTGTGGTCTCCTTTAAGGCCCAGGGCCGGAGGAAAACAGTACTCAAGCCGCTGAATCACTTACAAATGCCTTCTACCAGCACCTGCAGGACTGCATGGATAAGGCAATCCCAAGCAAAACAAAGACTCTTTGTACCAAAGGCAAGCATCCAGTCTGGTGGACCCCAGCCATAAACAAACTCTACAACAAAAGGAGGAAGCTACTACAAGATAGAGCAAAATCCTTAAAAGGTAAGACACCCTTGATCACTATAAGTAAAAAACTAAGAGCTCTCATAAAATCATCCAAAGCAAATTTCGAGAGAAAAATAGCTAAAGACTCAAAAGACAATCATAAGGCCTTCTTTAGCTATGTTAGAAACCTGGGAGGAAAATCCCAGATATGCTCAGAGCTAGTTCAAAATGATGTGAAGATTACTGATCCTACAGACATTGCCAACATACTGGCTGACAGGTTCAGTGCAAACTTCTCCCCCCCCCAAAAGGAGAGATATCTATACCAAACGATAGCAGCCCCCCAAACATCTCCAGCGCCCAAGTGAGAACTGCTCTCTCCAAAGCAAAAAACACAGCATCCATGGGACCTGATGGTGTCCCCGGCTGTGTGCTCCATGAACTCAATGAGGAATTAAACCCACAGCTAGGACAGCTGTTTAATCAAAGTCTTACCTCTGGATAACTCATGCCAGGAGTGGCACTGCAACTGTGGTACCACTTCACAAAGGCGGTGCCTCCACCGACCCTGGAAATTACCGCCCATTAGCTTGACAAGCCTTATCTGCAAAGCCATGGAGAGGATCATAATGGACCTCATAAATAAAGACATAGGAATTTGCAGACTTTGGATCCAACCCAGTTTGGCTTTGTCAAAGGCAGATCATGCCTTTTAAACTTGGTTGACTTTTTGAAACAGTCACCAAAGCCATTGATGAGGAAAGGCAGTCCATACAGCCTACCTCGATCTGGCTAAGGCCTTCGATACAATACCCCATTCGGGTATCATTGAAAAACTCATCAGCTTAAATGTCAACCCATACATCACAAGATGGGTTGCAAACTGGCTGAGTGACCGAACCCACAGGGTCAGAGCTGCTGGCGCCATGTCAGACTCAAAGCCTGTCACAAGTGGTGTCCCACAGGGCTCAGTCCTGGGCCCACTCTTGTTTGGCATCTACTTTTCCAAGTACAAGCAAACACAGGAGGGTTATGGCTGACAAAGTTTGCAGATGACTGCAAACTGGCCATAGTAGAAAACACATCTGACACAGATATCCTTCAGAAGGGTCTCACAGAAACGGATAACTGGTGCCAGAGCCACGCCTAAAGTTAAATGCCAAAAATGCATAGTCATACCCTTCAGGAAAAACAAGGTTACCCTAGCTACCAAATAGGTGGCAATCCACTGAGCACAGAAGAAGTTATCAGGGACCTGGGGACCCAGGTTGATAGTAGTCTGTCATTCGACACCCATGTAGCTAAAGTAGTTAGGAAGACCTTCTACATTGCCCACCTTATCATGAAGGGATTCTCATCTAGATCAAGGGAGGTCATAGTCTCCCTTTACTCATCACTCATCAGACCAATGATTGAGTACAATGCCCCATTCGAATGTATCTGACCCGACACTTGCAGCAGCTGGAGAGGCCACAAAAGTTCCTCACCAAAAGGATAAAGGGTCTCAAAAATCTGTCCTATGCTGCCCGACTGAAAGAACTCCAGCTCTATTCAGTAAACACGCTGCTCAGAGGTGACCTTTGCCTAACATACAAGGCCATGTCAAACCCAGATTTGATGAATATGCTTCACCTCAAAAATCTAGATCCATCAGAGCCACAAGGGGGAGACTTAAACCTTGACACGGCTATTAATAGGACGTGCTGGAGGGATAGATTCATCACCCAAAGACTCCCTATGCTGTGGAACAAAATCCCGGTACATGTGAGGCAGAGCACCTCGCTGGCCTTGTTCAAGAGAAATCTTGACCAATGGATGGGAGATCGCAGATATACCCCAGGGATTACCTCAGTGTCACTGCTCGACAGAGGCACAGAAAAATAATGGGTATAGTTCCCCATACTAAAGGGGTGGCCTAAGCCACAAAACGATGGGCTAGGCTTGTAAATGCCCTCGGGCAGATAGCCTAGTATGAACCTATGAACCTATGAACCTATGTCCCTTAGTAGTGAAAATTAAAAAAATAAACTCTCTCTCTTTCTTTTTGCCATCTAATCCAGTTGCCATGACCCCCAGAGCACTTCACAGATCACTGTTTTCTTACCATTAGATCTAGGGTGCGCTGTGAATCAGCAAGAAGTAAATCAGTCGAACAGAATGCAAATCATTCAACCAATATGTAAATCATCTGACTACAGGTCCTTCCACCTGGTTTCCCTTTTCTTTGGATCAAATGCTATACATTCAAGCTAATGACAGAAGTACAGCATTCTGGTGGGAAAGGAAAATGGCATCATCAGTTAGAATTATATAGGAGAAGCAGAGCAAATCCTGTTATGCCTTTGCCAATATGAAAGCAAGTCAAAAGCCCAGGTTTAATGAGGAATCAAGCCCAGACCCATTCAAAGCTGATACCAGCATGTGTGTGCATGTGTGCGTGTGTGCGTGTGCGTGTGTCTAGACCAAGAACTGCCCTGAGGATATTCAGGCCTGTACAGGACCAGACAGCTGATATATATTGGAAGACCTGATAATGTAATTACATGATTGCTTTTTCCCCACATGTTAGCTTTTATGATAATGAAACAAGTAATCTCCGTGGTATCCTTGAAGTCTCAAACAACCCATTAAACAAGTATAGTGGGTCCAAAAGCAAAGCAGTGTGAGAAACTTCTCTGTGTGGAAGATTTTCAATCCATACATATCTAGTTAATCACTGTATATTAAACAGATCAGACAATGGTAGTAGAAGTGGCGAACTTAAACTTGTCGTAAGTCAAAAAAATAATAAAAAATATATAATTAAAATATTGTACAAATTGCTAAGTATTCGAAAGTAATCCAAGCAGGGTAGGCAATCTGTTTCCATTTAATTTTCCTCTTAACTACATCAGAGAAATGGGGATATGCCTTTTCTATTCTTTTTTCCTTGACCTACTGAATAATACACCTAATTTTGTGTGTGCTATATCCCCTGCTTAAAAATCTATGCTCCAGTTCTTCTACTTCTGTCACAAAAACCTCATCCTTTCTACATAACCTGGAAATTATCATAGCTTTCCCCCTTACTATATTATCAAATACATGTGGGGGATGCATACTACTTCGATGTAGTAAATTATTTCTGTGACAAGTTTTCCTATGCACTTTGGTGCTAACATCCCCTGTTCTAGGCTTTGACACACTTATGTCCAAATATTATATCTGCTCATATGAATATTCCATGGTTGTTTGTCTTTTGGCTTTTCCCGGTTAGGGGTCGCCACAGCGGAACTCCGGTCCGCTAATGATTGGCAGTTGATTTTTATGGCGTTGAGTTGCTAGCCCAATGCCCAACCTTCAACGAAGGCACGCCCATTCAACACGTCTTTCGAACACCAACTTGACCGTGGGGAGGACATACAGACTCCACACAGAAGGCACTCCCAACCCAAGCCAAGAATCGAATGGGAGAACCTCTTGCTGTGAGGCAACAACGCCACTGCTGCACCACCATGGAAGTATGAATGGTGAAGTTCAAAAAGGATGCAACATCATTAATATAGAAATTAAAAGCCTCCACCTCTTCTTCTGTGCCTCTCCATATTAGAAAAAGGTAATTTACAAACCATCAGTAGAAGGATGCTTGCTCCCTGTATGGTCCCTTGCTCCCAAGTAGCCATCACCAGATTGGCATAGCTATTTGCACAGGATGTACCCATAGCTACGCCATCCACTTGTAAATAGAGGTCCTTCTCAAACATAAATATATTGTTTTCCAAAACTATCTCCATAAGGAGGCATAATACATCTATATACTTGGTATCATACTTACTATACTTAACCAAATATTGTTGTGGCATAGTTATTCCACTTTCATTAGGTATTTTTGTAAATAATGACTGAACATCTAAAGTTACCAGAATGAAGTCAACCATACTGGCTTGGTCCCTAAAGAAAGCATATAAATCTTAGAAAATTTTTTGAGTCATGCAAGATTACGGAACGACATTCTAGTAAAGGTTAAGCTTTTCATCTAAGAAAATGGAAATTGACTCTGTACACCAATTTCTCCCCAAAACAATCAGTCTTAAAGGAGGGCTAGTAGGGTGTTTCTGTATTTTGGGTATACCCTATATAATTGGAATAAGAGGTTCCTCTATTTTAAAATACTTATATAGGAATACTCAAAAGCTCTGGATAGTAAACTCTCTTCATTATTCACTCTATTTATTATACTATCCACTTCCCTTCTATCATCCAGATTTTGATAGGACATTTACAGTTAATGTTGCAGTTACATGTGGCACTACAGATGTGGTCTATTTAGCCCACTGCATAAGCCGTGGCTCATTCTATGTGGGCAAAACTGATCAGAGACAATGTGATAAAATAAGAAAACATAGATATAGTATCACTACTAGAACCACCAATAATGCCTTAGTTAAACAAGTCATTCACAAAGGGGGCACACATAAATTTAATTTTCTAGTTATGGAAAAAAATAGATTGGATGGGAGATGTGGAGATGTTAAAAATAAGACAGAAACAAATGAAACCCTCTGGATTATTAAATTAAGAGCTGATAGTGGCAGCGGTTTGAATAACAAAGTCCCCATCTAACCCATACTGAAAGCTAGACCTCTGTGTAGATAACATAGTTTTAATAGGATATTAAACAATGTGTGTGTATTGGTGGGGTAGCAGGGTAACACGTTTTTTACAAAAAATTTTATTTTTTATAGGTTGTTTATATGTAATTTGCATATTGCATAGATACATATACTAAACAGGCAATGTGGTTATAGCTACATATTTTATTATACAGCTTTGAATGTGACAAGTTATAGTAAATGTATTTAGTACTAGCTGTTTTTGCAGTAGCAATGATGGTGTTTCTATAAATGTGTAACAAGCAATCAGGAAGGTAGTGCATTTGAATGGTAAGCACTGTATTTAATGGATGAAGGAGTGAAGACACAGTCTTTGTAACTGTGAAAGTGCTTACGTTTGGAGTCCATTAAAGATGTTTTACTTTTATAACTGCTGACCACCATTTTATTCTGCTCCATTTTATGCTTTCCTGTTGGTTGTCCTGTGAAACAAAAAAAAAAAAAAATCCCATCTCTCTACTCGTTTCCCACCAGTCCGGTTTTCAGATTTTGCTGAATTCAGGGCTGTTTTGTAGTTTCTGTATTCCCAGACCTTACTAAGATAGAAGGCAGCTTCTCTGTTCATTAGTGAGAGTGGTGAGCTTTGAGCAGCCTATCTGTCGCTGGAGGAGTGGTTTCAGCTCAGAATCTGTAGTTTTATTGGCCACTTTGACCTATTTCTATCCCTTTTATCTTTCTGTTTAAAAACCCGTGTTTGTGTGGTTTTGCAGCACCATTTAATTAGGATTAAACTATTCCTGGTGCCAGAAAGTCTTCTCTTCAAATTTTCCCTTACAACTAACCAGTTATCTAGTTTTAGCACTCACAACTGTTTCCTTGTGCTCAGCACTTGTTCAAAACTCATTGCAAGCACTAAATAATCTACAAATTACTGCAGCACTCAACTTTCCTCACTTGTAAGAGGAAAACAGTTTTTAGTACATAAATTAATAAGCACCTATCCAGTCATGTCTAAGGGTCAGCTCCCGGTTTTTTCCCCTGTCCACCTGATGAATCTGGTCATCTTGGGGCAATGTAGTAATTGCCTCATTTACACTGACAACCCTCTCCTCCTACCACCCAACACTACAACCTGTGAGAGATGCACTTATATAGCCAAATTGGAAGCCAAGCTCTCTCCAGCCAAGACTGAACTAGGCTGTCAAGAGGAGAAGGTAAAAACCTGCACCACACCACACTCAACACATAGTCCATCAAAACCTACACCATGTAAACCCGCACATAGTAACACAAAACACACACCTACATTCATGGAGGCTCTAAATAAAAATCTGCCCAAACAACAGAGACCTCCAAAGCTAAAACGCAAGCAACCACCTCCCCCCAACACTACCCAAATGACACATAGCCGACAAAATCAGTGCTCCACTCAACCTCAGCCAATAAGACAAAACAACGTACCCAACATACTAGTCATAGGTGACTCTATAGTCAGGCACACTGATGTCCCACTCACTAGGCTAAACAAGGAGAAAGTTACTGTCAGCTGCCTGACGGTTGCCAGGATCCGTCACATAATGCACGCACTCAGGTCACTCCACAACAAGTACAAATATGACTCTGTCATTGTCCATGTTGGTGTGAATGACCTGAGAAATGCCTCCCTGGGCTACATGAAAAGAGACATGGAGGAGCTCTCGGATCATGTAGCCCAGGCAGGTATGACCCTAGCCCTGAGTAGCATCCTGCAATCACCCAGAATGATACCACAGTACAAGGACAAAATGATTGACTTCAACAATTGGCTAAGCTTCTGGTGTAATTCTAAGGGGATCCAGTATCTGTTTGCCTGGGATGGCATGATCAACAGACCACAATGGTTTGCCAGAGATGGCCTGCACCTGTCATCCCTGGGATTCTGGATATTGGCTAAGGCTCTTGCCACCCCTGTAGTGCCTTTCTTAGGCAAAGTTCAAATGGCAAACTCACCACCGTAGCAGATACAAGCAAGCAAAATTTGAGGGTAATGCCATTCAATGCTAGAAGTCTAAACCTCAAAATGCACTCACTCGAGGCACTCCTTAAAATGGAGATCATCAACATCTGTGCAGTGACAGAGACCTGGTTCAAGGCTCCAGAGAGCATGCCTGTATTACCAGGCTATAATTCATACCACACCTTTCGGCCAACTAACCTGGACTGAAGCACTAAAGGAGGAGGCATGTCCATATTCATTAAGGATATCCACACCTCCAGGCTTGTTGCTCAACATAATGCACCCAAAATTATCCAAATGTAACTAACACTGGGCAAGACTGCAATCCAGGTTGTAGCTTGGTACAAACCCCCCACCATGTCCCAGGATGCCCACTCCATGTTTCTTGATATACTGGATAATATTAAGGTACAGACCAATACCCTAATAATGGGCGATTTGAACTATCCCACCATCAACTGGGAAAATGACTCATGTACTAACTCATTCGCTCAACGTTTTCTGGAATTCATAAATTCTAACACCCTGGATTAGCTTGCCCATACCCCCACCAGGGGCAGCTATATCCTGGACCTGGTCATTACCAATATGGGCAACTGATGTTCCATGCCAGAGGTCAACTCCTTGCTGGTCAGATCCGACCACAAGCTAATCACCCTAGACATCCATATCCCGCCCCACCCCCCCATTAAGGAAACTACTGCAAAAACTTCTCCAAAGCCAACTTCATGCTTCTTAAGACAGAAGTGACAAACTTCATGACACCCATACAGACGGAAAATAGAGGTACAACTGCTGAATCCTTTACAAATGCACTGTATAAGCACATACACGAGTAAATGGATTGTGCCATCCCCAACAGAACCAAGATGCTATCCTCCAAAAAAAGGAAGCCAATCTGGTGGTCCCCTGCCATAAATAAACTCTACAACAGAAGGAAGAAGCTGCTGCAAAAAAAGAGTAAAATTCCCTGATTGCAGGAACTCCCTGGTCAGCCTCAGTAAGAAGCTGAGATCCCTCATAAAATTCTCCAAGGCTAGTTACGAAAATAAAATCACCACTGATTCTAAAGTCAACCACAAAGCATTCTACAGCTATGTCAAGAATCTCAATGGCAACACTCAGATCTGCTCTGAGCTACAGCACAATGGCACTAGATATACAGAACCAACTGATATTGCCAACATCCTGACAGATAGGTTCAGTGCAACCCCCCCCCGACCCCCCAAAGGGCCCATCTCTATACCGGAAGAATGCAAAACCCCTGTAATCATGGAACCACAAGTAAAGGCAGCAATCTCCAAAGTCAAGAACACAGCATCCATGGGACCTGACAACATCCCAGGCTGCGTTCTGCATGAACTACAGAACAAACTGGCACCCCACCTAAGTACCATGTTCAATCATAGCATCACTTCAGGCTTTGTGCCTACTGAATGGCGCACAATGACAGTTATCCCACTCCACAAAAGGGGCGCCACCATTGATCCTGGGAACTACCGCCCCATTAGCCTGATGAGCCTGGTCTACAAGACCATGGAATGTATCATCTTGGAGCTTATAAACAAAGACAATAGGTAACCTTCAAACTCTGGACCACATTCAATTTGGGTTTGTAAAAGGTAAATCATGTCTCCTAAACCTGATTGACTTTTTTGAAGCAGTCACCAGAGCCTTGGATGAGGGTAAGGTGGTGCACACAGCCTATCTTGACCTCGTCAAGGCTTTCAACATCATCCCCCACTCTGAAATTATAGATAAACTCACCAGACTGGGCATACATCCCTATGACACAAGATGGGTGATCAAATGGCTCATTGACAGAACCCACACAGTGAATGTAGCCGATTCCAAATCCGACTTCAGACCAGTGACAAGTGGAGTACCACAGGGTTCAGTCTTGGGTCCTCTCCTGTTTGGCATCTACTTCTCAGAAGTCCATTCTAATAGAGCAGGTCTGTGGCTAATGAAGTTCACAGATGACTGCAAACTAGGAGCCATAATAGAATCACCTAATGATGTGAACATTCTACAAAGGGGCCTCACTGAGACTGATGCTTGGTGGCAAAGTCATGACCTCAAGCTCAATGCCAAGAAGTGCATTGCCATCCTCTTTGGGAAAAACACTGTACCCATGAACTACCACATAGTCGATGAAAGTGTGATAAGAGACCTTGGGACACATGTGGACAGTAGCCTCCCCTTTAATAATAACATTGCCACAGTAGTCAGGAAATCCATCTATGTGGCACACCTCATCACAAAGGGGTTCTCCTCCAGAAAAAAAGAGGTCATTGTTCCTCTCTACTCATCCCTCATCAGACCCATTATAGAGTACAACGCCCCATTTAGCATGTATCTCGCAAGACATCTACAACAACTAGAAAGGCCACAGAAATATCTCACTAAGAGGATTAACTCCCTCAAACAGATGCCATACGCAGACGGTCTCAAAAAACTCCAGCTCTACTCCGTAGCATATCGCCTACTCAGAGGCAATCTCTGCCTAACATACAAAGCCATCTCAAACCCAGATCTGTTGTACATGCTACACTTAAAGAAACCCCAGTCTCTCTGAGACACATGCTCCAGGGACCTAAACCTTGTCACCACAATAAACAGAACATGCTGGAGGGATAGATTCCTGTCCAAGAGGCTTCCCATTCTCTGGAACAGACTACCCATTAATGTCAAACAAAGCTCCTCATTAGCCCTCTTTAAGAAAAATCTTGACAATTGGAACAGAAATAGGAAATTCACCCCGGGGATCACTTCTGTGGCTCTGCTCAACAGGGTCACAGGAAAATAATTTTCTTGGATGGCGAAAGCCAGGGAACATTTTTGGCTAGGCTTATATAGGCCTGAGGGCCAATAGCCTACTACCTACCTATGAACCTATGAACCTATTTATCTGGTGTATCAATGTGCTGCTGTGCTGTGGCATTATTTATAAATGTATTCATTCAACTGATCTCAAGCAATATCTGAAGTATACCATCATCATAGCTCTCAACTGTCCAGATTTTTAGAGAATGTCCAGATTTTTGCCTCACGTTTTTGGTCTGTTCCTCATAAAACTTGTGATTTTCTGGTAAATTACTGATGACTGAAGCCACTAAATAATGGAATACATTTGAATTTCAGACTTTATATCTTTTAGAAAATACATGCTAACATAAATTGTGTAATTTTAGAAATTTTCTAAGTTTATAAGAGCACAATTTAAAATATGTCCCTACTTTTATGCTTTTTGTCCTCCTATTATTTTAGGCTTTGTCCGGATTTCTTGCAGTAACAGGTTGAGAGGCATGAATCATACAAGTAGCTGTAATGTGTGTATGTGTTCATGTATTTGTGTGTGTCTGGGTGTACAGAGGGTATACTTCTCAGCTTCAATTGTGTATGATTGTTCTTATGTTTTTGGTATTTTCCAAGTAAAATTTGTGGCTTTAAGGTAAAGTGTTGTGGACTACAGTCACTAAATAAAGACAAACGCGAGTTTCAGACTTCAAACCATTCAGAAACAGCTTAATGATGCAAAATCTGCTATGATAACATCTTCCGACGTATATAAGACCAATATTTAAAATCTGTTCCTGATTTTGGGTGTCTGTCTCTGATTCTTGAGCTACGCAGTTGGGAGGTCATTGGTGGTGCAATAGGTTACAAGGAGCTGTGAGTGATGGTCACATCTGTGTGTGTGTGTGTGTGTGTGTGTGTGTGTGTGTGTGTGTGTGTGTGTGTGTGTGTGTGTGTGTGTGTGTGTGTGTGTGTGTGTGTGTGAGTGAATAAAACTACTTTGTTCCTGCATCACAGAGTAGTTATAGTGTAAAGGAAGGAATCGATTGTAGTAAATAGGAACATCATCATATGAACCATGTCCTTTGGTATGATCCTTGACTCCCTTTTTTCTAATATTGTTGGAAAAGCCTAGAATCTCCTCCCTAATGAACTCTCCACACTTCTCTCACTATCCTGTTTCAAAAACAAATTGAAAGTGTTCCTCAAAACTCACTGGTTATGCCCCTGTTCAAAACCTGACTAGTCTATATGTCTCTAAATACTTTGCTCTTCCTACCCCATCTACTCATTAACAGCAACTCCGTCCTATTTAATCTATTATACTATCTATCTATAGAATACCTTGATTGTATTAGCATCCTATGTTATGCCTGTATTCTGCACTGTAAATTTTACTGTAATAACCTCTAATAGCTATTGTTAATAGGATTTATTTGTCTCATGTTTCCTAGTTGTTATTGTGTTAATTCCATTGTCCTATCTTGGAGATTATCTCCCCGGGCCTCTACTGAAAATGGACATATATCCAGTTAGACTAGCCCGGTCAACAAATGTAAAATAAAGATAAATAAAATAATTCCTTGTTTTGTTGAAGGCTGAAAGTGTGCTTATTATTTAGTGTGAATAAACTGAGCAGCATGAAGTCTAAGAATTTAACATTAATATTTTAACTATGAATACATGATTAATTTAACTTGTTTTTTGAAGGCACAGGTGTGAATAACTGTTTGTGTGGTACGTAGTGCAGATAAGTAAGGCTCTGAGGTGTTAATGAGCTACTTCCTGTAGTACAGGGCTTGATTCCCTCAGCCTTCATTTGTTATGTATGACTCTGACCAAGGCACTTCACTATACTGTACTCTTGGGCTGTCCTGAAAAGGGGCACTTGTGGCCAGTGAGCTGTCCCAGGCTTTTGCTTTTAGCAAATGCATTATACCTTGTCTTTTGAATTCCTGCTCCCTTCACATAACCAATAAGTAGTGCTTCACTACATGCCTTTTCACTACACATCCCAGCAGGCCTCTTGTAGTTTAATGTGTTGCCAGATACATTTTCAATATATGGAAGTTTCAAGGGAAGAAAGGTTTATTGTTACTCATGCTAAATCTGTTTTCAATGTGAGAGCATTTTTGCTTTGTCTAGCAAATGCCTGTCAGGGCTTTTGCTGTGCAATTTGAAATAAGTTTTTAATTAAATCAAAGTCTGTGATCAATACAAAATGGGTACAATTTTCTGTTCTTGAATTTGTGTTATAAGAATTCTTTTTCTCTTTTTACTGAGGCACAAATGTCTTTGTGCCATTCTCCCACCACTGTTGTACTGTGTATGTACATAAATTTAGTTATTCTCTGTATTGTACATATTGCTTAGATACATAAAATATGCAAACTATGTTATTAGACTGTGGCATTCATTTTTTTATAGGGAAATATAAGGAAATGGTCTTTCATATTTAACAATGGATTGTGGGTAAATCATTGTTACCATGTATCTTATACTTTTTTTGTTTTTTGGTCTTCAGATATCCTACATGCCCTGCCAGCTAGCTACATGGAGCCTCTACTACTCTGAAACAATTTAATAATGTTAGCGCTTTCAGAAAAGACAATGCTCTTCCTTCCTCAGACAAGCAACACAAACACATGGGCGTAGTAATATAGTATTGCTACGTCCCAATTATTCAATTAATATAAATATTGCAATATTTACTCTTACAAAACCAAGTGTATTAAATAAATCATATTAAATTAATAACATGGTCAACATTGAAAAACTCTCTATTAAATACTAATTACAAATAAAAAAATAAATAAAAAAGTTATAAAACAATACTAACCACCCCAAAATGCTTTAAGTTTACCTATAAAAGCAAAGGACAAATGACAAACATATATAAGTCATACTATAATAGACCTTGTTTCTTGAAATAGATGGTACTTAATAAACAGGTCATACTAGACAATAAATAATAAAAACTGGATCTCCATATACTTAAATCATGTAACAACATGCAGATGTTATCTTTTCAAAGCTAACAATTTTAAAAATCATTTAATGGAAACCATTTCATTAAGGCCTGGGGGCAAATATGCTGCAGTCTTAATTTTCCAAAATAACTCCTCTATCTCGAGTTTGATCTGCCATGCCCCCCCCCTCACATCCGGTACTATTTGTTTCAAAATTGTGAACTTAAAATTATGATCTGGAAATTCATTTATGTGCCTGGCTAAGGCATTGGTCATATCTTTCCTACTTATAGCATATAGATGTTCATAAATGCGTTGTTTGATTTTTCTTTCCGTCTTCCCAATGTAGAAAGAACTACAATCTTGGCAACAAGCAGTATAAACAACTGCTTTAGTGTCGCAGGAATATTTACCCTGAACCTTGTATCATTTATCACGTATTCTAAATTGGTAAGAAGTGTAGATGTGTCTACATTGGTGACATGCACCACATTTAGTCATAGCTTTAGTTTTTACGACTAATGGCTTGTTAGAATACTCAAGAAGTGACTTCAAGTTAAGCCCCCATCTATAAGTAATTTTTGGTTTATCTCCAAAGATCTTATTCAAGTTACTGTCCCCTATAATAAGAGTCCAGTTTTTGTTGAGAATGTCTCTAATTTTTAAAATTGTTAGCTTTGAAAAGATAACATCTGCATGTTGTTACATGATTTAAGTATATGGAGATCCAGTTTTTATTATTTATTGTCTAGTATGACCTGTTTATTAATTACCATCTATTTCAAGAAACAAGGTCTATTATAGTATGACTTATATATAAGTTTGTCATTTGTCCTTTGCTTTTATAGGTAAATTTAAAGCATTTTGGGGTGGTTAGTGTTGTTTAATAACTTTTTTTATTTATTTTTTAATTTGTAATTAGTATTTAATAGA
This sequence comes from Protopterus annectens, assembly GCF_019279795.1. Classification (NCBI taxonomy): domain Eukaryota; kingdom Metazoa; phylum Chordata; order Ceratodontiformes; family Protopteridae; genus Protopterus; species Protopterus annectens. Next base: position 1,155,111,310 of record NC_056744.1, read on the forward strand.
GAGTTTTTCAATGTTGACCATGTTATTAATTTAATATGATTTATTTAATACACTTGGTTTTGTAAGAGCAAATATTGCAATATTTATATTAATTGAATAATTGGGACGTAGCAATACTATATTACTACGCCCATGTGTTTGTGTTGCTTGTCTGAGGAAGGAAGAGCATTGCCTTTTCCGAAAGCACTAACATTATTAAATTGTTTCAGTTTATCACTCTTGCTTATTTCACTTTTTCCGTTTTAACCAGTTTGTGGATTATTTGTTTGTTGTGAGCCTCTACTACTCCACTGATCAACTTGGAAGTAGCGCTGGTTCTTTGCATATTAAGCCCCTCCTTCATGGAATTTATTGTATTCATGACAGTGGACTTATGAGACCCAAGGTCTCTCTTTTAGAAAATCTCTAAAAGGCTGTTTAAAAAAGTGGATCTGTTTCTGTCATTTTTACAGTAATAATTCATTCTCCTATTATTACAAAAAATTGTACGTATTGTTCTGTCGGGTTGAGCTGTTGCCATAGTGATTTTTTTAAACATTTGAAAGGTACTTGGACTCAAGCACTAAAATAATTATACTTTAAAGTTTAAATTCAATTGAATTCCAGATAATTCTGTGTCTGTAACTCTTTCAGGGGATGTATATTTATAGTAATTAGGGGGAATCTGGTCAGAGCATCAGAAAACAGGGACAGCATAGAACCACAGACATTGCTGTTCAGTGTTGTTGCATCACAGTGCTTTTTTTTTCTATGTGGTACGTGTCCTTTCTGTGTCTACTTACTATTTGGTTTTCTCCTTCAACCCCAAAACATGCCTACATGTAACAGTGGTAATCTAAATTCTCTAGAGTTGTGTATTCTGTATCTTTGCATGTGTGTAACCTGCAATACACTGATATCAAATTTAGAATAATTTTCTCTACCTTGCAAACAACAAAACAAGGACTCTGACTTAGCCTAGCTAATAGCTTAACCCAAACTGCAATAAAGGTGGTTGTCATTATATACAAGACACAGAGGAGCATAGCATTGCTCTGGTGTGTTTAATAATAACTTGTATCTATTTCAGTTACTGTGAAAGCAATGCTGGAAATGATTAGAGGTAAGATGAATTAATTGCAGATTAAATACTGTGAATATCTTCTTCTTCTTCTTCCTTTTATTTCAGCTGTTCCCGTTAGGGGTCACTATAATGGATCATCTGTTTCTATTTCTTCCTGTCCTCTGCATCTTGCTCTGTTACACCAACCACCTGCATGTCCTCTCTCACCACATCCATAAACCTTATCTTAGGCCTTCCTCTTTTCCTCTTCCTCTTGCCTGGCGGCTACATCCTTATATATCCAGTATACCCAGCATCCCTCCTCAGCACATGTCCAAACCAATGCAATCTCACCTCTCTGGCCTTGTCTCCAAACTGTTCAACCTGAGTTGACCCTCTAATATACGCATTTCTAATCCTGTCCATCCTTGTCACACCCAGTGCAAATCTTAACATCTTTGACTTTGCCACCTCCAGCTCTGACTCCTATCTTTTCGTCAATGCCACCATCTCCAACTCATATAACATAGCTGGACTCACTACCATCTTGCAAACCTTCCCTTTCACTCTTACTGGTACTCGTCTATCACAAATCACTCCTGACATTTTTCTCCACCTTGCCTGCACTCTCTTCTTCACCTTTCTTACACACACCATTACTCTGAACTGTTGATTCCAAGTATTTAAACTCATCCACCTTCACCAGCTCTACTCCCTGCATCCCCACCATTCCTCTGCCCTCCCTCTCATTCACACACATATATTCGGTCTTTGTCCTGTTGACCTTCATTCTTCTCCTCTCTGGAACATATCTACACCTCTCCAGGGTCTCCTCTATCTGTTCCCTACTCTCACTACAGATCACAAAGTCATCTGCAAACATCATAGTCCATAGGGCCTCCTGTCTGATCTCGTCTGTCAACCTGTCCATCACCATTGCAAATAAGAAAGGGCTCAGAGCTGATCCTTGATGTAATCCCACCTCCACCTTAAACACATCCATCACTCCTATTACAGACCTTACCACTGTCACACTGCCCTTGTACATATCATGTGCCACTCATATATTTCTCTGCCACTACCAACTTCTTCATACAATACCACAACTCATCTCTAAGCACCCTGTTATATACTTTCTCTAAGTCCACGAAGACACAATGCAGCTCCTTCTGACCTTCTCAATACTTCTTCATTAACACCCTCAGAGCAGACATCATATCTATAGTGCTCTTTCCTGGCATGAAACCAAACTGCTGTTCACTAATCAACACCTCCCTTCTTAACCTAGCCACCACTACTCTTTCCCATAACTTCATGCTGTGGATGATCAGTTTTATCCCTCTGTAGTTACTACAGTTCTGCACATCACCCTTATTCTTAAAAATCAGTACCAATACACTTCTCCACTCCTCAGGCATCCTTTCAATTTCCAAGATTCCATTAAATAATCTGGTTTGCCACTGCCATCTCTCCAAAACACCTCCATGCTTCCACAGATATGTCATCTGGACCAACAGCCTCTCCATTCTTCATCCTCTTCATAGCTGTCCTTACTGCCTCCTTGTAATCCGGTGCACTGCCTGATTCACTGTCCCCTCATCATCAAACCTTCTCTCTCATTCTGTTCATTCATCAGCCCCTCAAAGTACTCTTTCCATCTGCCCAACACACTCTCCTTGCTTGTGAGTACGTTTCCTTCATTATCCTTTATCACCCTAACCTGCTGCACATCTTTCCTAGCTTGGTCCCTGTGTTTAGCCAATTGGTACATCTCCTCGTCTCCCTCCTTAGTGTCTAACCTGTCATACAACTCATCTACGCCTTATCCTTAGCCCTCACCACCTCTCTTTTCACCATATGCCTCATCTCCTTGTACTCCTGTCTACTTTCTTCATCTCCAAAATGTTTTCTTTCTCACCCATCGCACACCCAACTTGTGGAGTATATACACTAACAACATTCATCATGGCACCATCAATTTCCATCTTCATAAACATCACTCTATCTGACACTCTTTTCACCTCTAAAACCCTTGACATACTGTTCCTTCAGGATAATCCCTAACCCATTTCTTCTCCCATCTGCACCATGGTAGAACAATTTGAACTCACCTGGTATACACCTGACCTTACTACCCCTTCATCTGGTCTCTTACATATACAATATATCAACCTTCCTTCTCCCCATCATATCATCTAGTTATTTCCCTTTACTAGTCATACTGCCAACATTCAAAGTTCCTACCCTCACTTCCACGCTCTTAACTTTCCTGCTCTCCTCTTGCCTCCAGACCTGTCTTCCCCACTTCATCTCCTTCTCCTTTAGCCAACAGTAGCCCAATTTCCACCAGCACCCTGCTGGCTAACAGTAATGGAGGCGGTCATGTTAAACCTGGACCTCGCCCAATCTGGTATGGAAATCCGTGTTGTCCACCTATTTGCTCTGGCAAAAATTTTACACTGGATGCCCTTCGTGATGTAACCCTCCCAATTTATCCAGGCTTGGGACCAGCATGAAGAAATATACTGGCTTGGGCATCCCTAGTGGCTTTGTTCAAAGAAATACATTGGCATGTGCATCCCCCAATGGCTGGGTTAAATATGACATCAGCAAATAAGTAAGCAAAAATGATTGCAGAAGCAGTCAAGGTTTGTTTTGAATATGACATCAGCAAAAGTGCTACTGACTTTGCAAGATGAGCTGTCTCTTCAGAATACAAGGTCAAAAGAATAGTAACAGGATAACTCAGAAAAGTGCCAACAAGTTAGATCTGTAGGAGTTGAAATATTTAATTCATTCCTGGTTTAGCATCAGTGGCCCTTGTGGACAGGGGAAATATGTCAGTACCCAACATATACTTGTGCAACCCATGGAGATTCACATTGCAATAGGGCTGGTAAGTACCTATGAAGTGTCCTGATAGACAAATTATTTTCTATAGAGTAGTCATGAGACAACGTGATTCAGAATTTGGGATGAAGTAGACAGTGATGGGAGTGCATAAGAGAAGTTATAGCACAGATGACCAACAATTAACAAAAGCAGTCCTATATATATCAGATTAATAGAGCAGCTATAAAAGTGCATACATACCATGATCTGAAATATTATACTTCTGAGCAGCATAGTTGGTATTGCAATTGAAATATTGTGCAAAAATATTGTGTAAACCCATTGGAATTCTGCTTATGAATAAATGCATTCATTTAATTGTGAGTGTAGATTCAATAAAGAAATGTGACGAACTGTGGCAACATCAGCACCTGACATTTATGATCTGAGGACATGAGAAGCAGGATAACATTTAAAGTGAGACTTGTGGTTGGTTATGGTAAAATTCATATGTTCCCAATATTATTATCAATTATCTAGAAACAGCAGAGCTCTGCAGCAGGAAAATCAAAAGCTATTTTAAATGTCAGGGCAGTACACTTAATCATGGAATGCAACAAGTTCTATTATCTAAAATGTGAAAATCTTCAACATGAAGGAAAATATTAAATAGTCTTATACAGCATTAATATCTGTGAGCAAACTGGGAATGTGTATGCTTAGCGCTCATGTACTTCACTTGCAGAAAAAAAAAATCCATCATCAGAAGAGCAAAGGGAACAAAATATGAAATAAATAAATGAGAAAGCAAGAAAACAAAAGGGAAAAGTGATGGAGATTTACATCTAAACCAGCAGAATATATGAGGTGCTGTGACACAAAATCCATCAAGGAGTTCTATATAGAGCATATACAGGGTATAAAAATAAAATCAGAAACAGAAACAAAAAAGGAACAACCACATAGGTACATAGGTTCATAGGTTCATTGGTGTGTACTAGGCTAATGGCCCTGAAGCCTTTACAAGCCTAACCCATAGGATTACCCTGGCATCTTGCCACCCGACCTTAGTTCCCAGTGCCTTTGTCAAACAGAGCCACTGGAGTGATCCCCAGGGTGAATTTTCTATTTCCCATCCACTCATCAAGATTTCTCTTGAAGAGGGCCAATGAGGTGCTCTGTTTGACATGTATGGGAAGTCTATTCCATAGCATGGGCAGTCTCTGGGTTATGAACCTGTCCCTCCAGCAGGTTCTCTTGATTGTGGTAATGAGGTTGAGGTCTCTGTAGTATGTGGTGCAGAGGAATTGGGATTTCTTTAGATGTAGCATTTCTAACAGAGCTGGGTCAGACATGGCTTTGTAAGTCAAGCAGAGATCACCTCTAAAGAAACGATATGAGACAAAGAATAGCTGGAGTTTTATGAGTCTGTCCGTATAGGACAAGTGTTTAAGGCCTAGGATCCTCTTTGTGAGATACTTTTGTGGTCTCTCCAGTTGTTGCAGGTGTCTAGTGAGGTACATGCCAAATGGGGCATTATACTCGATGTTGGCCTAATGACAGAAGTTTAGAGGGAGACAATGACCTCTTTCTTACTGGATGCAAAGCCCTTAGTAATGAGATGTGCCACACAGAAGGACTTTCTAACTATAGTGGCAATGTGGTGGTCAAAAGAGAGGTTGCTGTCAACCTGTGTTCCCAGATCTCTTATAATGCCTTCTGTGTTCAGTGGACTACCATAGATGTTGTAATTCATGGGAACCAGGTTTTTCCTGAAGGGGGATAACGACACATTTTTTGACATTGAGCTTAAGGCCATGGTTCTGACACCAGTTGTTGGTCTTAGTGAGGCCTTTCTGTAGGATGTCAACATCATTTGGGGAGTTAATAATAGCTCCCAACTTGCATTCGTCTGTAAACTTTGTCAGCCAGAGTCCCTTCATGCTGACCTGAACTTCAGAGAAGTAGATACCAAACAGAAGAGGACCCAGGGTCGAATCCTGTGGGACTCCATTCCTGACTGGTCAGCAGTCTGACTTGGAGTCAGCTACTTCCACACTGTGGTTCTATCTATGAGACAGTTTGCAACCCACCTAGTGATATATGGGTTGATGCCTAGATTAGTGAGTTTTTCTATGATTCCTGAGTGGGGAATGGTATCAAAGGCCTTAGCTAGATCAAGGTAGGCTGTATGAACCACCTTGCCTTCATCCACAGCTCTGGTGACTGACTCAAAGAAGTCAACCAGGTTGAGCAGGCATGATCTCCCCCTCACAAAACCAAACTGTGCGGGATCCAGAGTTTGGGGATTCCCTATATCCTTGTTTATTAGTTCTATGATGATGACTCATTCTATAGCTTTGCATATCAGACTCATCAGGCTAATGGGGAGATTGTTCCCAGGGTCTGTAGTTGCTCCTCCTTTGTGGAGAGAAATGACTGTAGCAATGCGCCATTCGGTAGGGACAAAGCCTGAGGTGAGGCTGTGCTTGAACAGGTCACATAGGTGAGGTGCCAGTTCACTCTGTAGTTCATGTAGAACACAGCCAGGGATATTGTCAGGTCCCATAGAAGCTGTATTCTTGGCCTTGGACAGTGCTGTTTTAACCTGTGCAGCAGTAATATTGGGTGCCTGGCAATCTACTGGTATTGTGATTGGTCCTTTGGGGGGGTAAAGTTGGCACTGAATCTGTCGGCCAGTATATTGGCAATATCTGTTGGCTCAGTAAAGGAGGTACCATTGTGCAGTAGCTCAGAGCAACTCTGGGTATTGTCATGGAGATTCTTTACATAACTATAGAAGGCCTTGTAGTTGTCTTTACTATCTGCTGAAATTCTGTTTTCTTAGCTAGCTTTAGAGGATTTGATGAGGGTCTCAATTTTTTGTTGAGGCTGATAAGGGAGTTTTTCCAGTCTTGGGACTTCACCTTATTCCACATCAGTTTCCTCCTTCTGTTGTAGAGTTTATGGCAGGGGACCACCAGATTGGCTTCCTTTTTTTGGAGGAGAGTGTCTTGGTTCTATTGGGTATGGCGAGATCCATGCATTTTGTTCATACAGTGCATTAGTGTATGATTCAGCAGTCATGTACTCTTCTCCATTTGCATGGGTGCCATGAAGTTAGCCACCTCTGTTTTTAGCTATTTTATAGCTGAAATATACAGTAAGGAAGGTCATGTACAGATAATAATGGGATTCCTTAGGTAGAATATGAAACGTCATTAGAGACTGTGCAGGAGAAACGTAAATATTTCTACAGTCTAGGGACACGTGCTAAGAGTCTTTATTTCTTATAATATCACTAACCAATTCACTAGCAGACCACAATGATCTTTTTCCACATTCCTCTTTGTCCCAATTGCTAAAGTCAAGGTCCTGCATGTATGCATCCACCTATGACACACGCTACCCCTCTCCCCATTTCACCATCCCTTGCCTACAATCTTGAAGACAAATGGGTCTTCCTTTTACTGTGAAGACTTGTCTTATAGTGACCAATCAGTGCTGAAGGGTGAAGCAGTAAGAAAATGTCATCTTCTCTGGGGTGAGATTTTGACTTTTTTGTGCCTAGAGTTCTAATTCCCAGGTACCAATATAACAAAGTTGTGAGGGGGTGCATGTGCGCCTTTTTCCATCTGCACAATTCCTTGATTAGTACAATTTGCTAGTATTGTTGCTGAAAACATTTTTTTAGTTCATTCATGAAAACTAGCCTCTAGCCAATACTAGAATGCAAACCTAGAGTGTGTTTTGTCCCCACACTTATTACCAAAATGTGAAAATTTGCATTGAGCATGCTGTGTTTCTTCCTTGCTGGCTCTCTAGCACACAGAATGCTGTTTGAATCCAGGTTACCTGTAGCAGAGGTGTATGCATTTTACTGAGCCACTGGGTTGGTTAGCAGATCACAGTCATGGAGACAGTGAGAGGTAAGCAGGAAAGAATGAGTGATTTTATTCAGGGTAGTTGCAAATAAGTGTAAATGATGCACTAGAAGGAAAGAGGACACCATATTTGTAATACATGGTAAATCTATCAGCAGCTTTCATGAATGCTGAGATAAAGGATACTTTTTATAGCAATAATGTAACTGCTGGTGCACTTACAAAGAGATAGTATCAGCTTCATTATAAAACAAAAGACAGGGACAGCACATATGCCCAAATACCTGAAAATCTAAAGTGACACAGGTGGAGGCTACCAGGATACAGGCTAATCTATAAAAAGAAAATTATCTCTCATCTGCCATCTGCCAAATATCTCTGCCTAAGCCTTAGCCTGATTGATTTTTACCCATTTCAAAACTGACCCAGAAATATATCTAGGTGAAATCCAACCCAACCACTGCAGTGGTGGCCTTGATGAATTGTGGTAATGAGTAAGAAGCATACAATCTATATACAGGATGATTCTGAATTGTACAGCATAACTAGACAGCCTATTGATAAAAAATTGAATAGTAGCACAAATTTGACCAAGGCCTGGAAAACTATTAAAGATCTACAAGGATAATTCAGACCTACCATTATGGATCCTACTTCAGAAAACTTTGTTAGCTATATACTTCTTCTTTTTCTTTCGGCTGTTCCCATTAGGGGTTGCCACAGCGGATCATCTGTTTCCATTTCTTCCTGTCCTCTGCATCTTGCTCTGTCACACCAACCACCTGCATGTCCTCTGTCACCACATGCATAGACCTTATCTTAGCCCTTCCTGTTTTACTCTTACCTAGCAGCTTCATCCTTAGCATCCTTTTCCCAATATACCCAGCATCCCTCCTCAGCATATGTCCAAACCTAACGCAATCTCGCCTCTCTGGCTTTGTCTCCAAACCGTCCAAGCTGGGCTGACTCTCTAATATACTTATTCCTAATTCTATCTACCCTTGTCACACCCATTGCAAATCTTAACATCTTTAACTCTGCCACATCAAGCTCTGACATCTGCCATTTTGTCAATGCCACTGTCTCCAACCCATATAACATAGCTGGTCTCACTACCCTCTTGTACAGCTTCCCTTTCACTCTTACTGATACCAGTCTGTCAAAAAACACTCCTGACACTCTTCTCCACTCACTCCATCCTGCCTGTACTCTCTTCTTCACCTCTCTTCCACACTCACCATTACTCTGAACTGTTGATCCCAAGTATTTAAACTCATCCACCTTCACCAACTCTACTCCTTGCATCCTCACCATTCCTCTATCCTCCCTCTCATTCACACACATATATTCTGTCTTAGTCCTGCTGACCTTCATTCCTCTCCTCTCTAGAGCATATATACACCTCTCCAGGGTCTCCACATCCTGTTCCATACTCTGACTGCAGATCACAATGTCATCTGCAAACATCATAGTTCACGAGGACTCCTGTCTGATTTCGTCTGTCAACCTGTCCATCACCACTGCAAATAAGAAAGGTCTCAGAGTTGATCCTTGATGTAATCCCACCTCCATCTGAAAGGTATCTGTCACTCACTGCAGATCGCACCGCTGTCACACTACCTTTGGTACATATCTTGTACCACTCTTACATACTTCTCTGCCACTCCCGACTTCCTCATACAATACCACAACTCCTCTCTAGGCTCCCTGTCATATGCTTTCTCTAAGTCCACAAAGACACAATGCAACTCTTTCTGACCTTCTCTGTACTTCTCCATCAACACTCTCAGAGCAAACATTGCATCTGTAGTGCTCTTTCTTGGCATGAAACCATACTGCTGATCACTAACCATCACCTCCCTTCTTAACCTAGCTTCTACTACTCTTTCCCATAATTTCATGCTGTGACTGATTAATTTTATCCCTCTGTAGTTACTGCAGCTCTGCACATCACCCTTATTCTTAAAAATCGGTACCAAAACACTTTTTCTCCGCTCCTCAGGCATCCTCTCACTTTCCAAGATTTCATTAAACAATCTGGTTAAATATTCCACTGACATTTCTCCTAAACACCTCCAAGCTTCCACAGGTATGTCATCCGGGCCAACAGCCTTTCCATTCTTCATCCTCTTCATAGCTGTCCTTACTTCCTCCTTGCTAATCCATTCCACTTCCTGATTCACTATCTCCACATCATCCAACCTTCTCTCTCTCTCTCTCTCTCATTCTCTTCATTCATCAGCCCCTCAAAGTATTCTTTCTGTTCAACACACTCTCCCCGCTTGTGAGTACATTTCCCTCATTATCCTTTATCACTCTTACCTGCTGCACATCTTTCCTAGCTCGGGCCTTCTGTCTAGCCAATCGTACAGGTCCTTTTCTCCCTCCTTAGTGTCCATCCTTTCATACCATTCTCCATACGCCTTATCCTTAGCCTTTGCCACCTCTCTCTTTGCCATGCACCTCATCTCCTTATACTCCTGTCTACTTTCTTCATCTCTCTGACAATCCCACTTCTTCTTCGCCAAACTCTTTCTCTGTATACTCTCCTGTACTTCCTCATTCCACCACCAGATCTTCTTGTCCTCCTTCCTCTGTCCAGATGTCACACCAAGCACCTTTCTAGCAGTCTCCCTTACTAGCTCTGCTGTAGTTACCCAGCTGTTCGGTAACTCTTGACTGCCACGCAGTGCCTGTCTTAACTCTTCTCTGAACTCCACCTCACAATCACCCCTTTTCAATTTCCACCATTTGATCCTTGGTGCTGCCCTCACACTACTCCTCCTCCTCTTCTTGATCACCAACATCATCCTACAAACCACCATCCTATGCTGCCTAACTACACTTTCCCCAGTCACCACTTTACAGTCTCCAATTTCCTTCAAACTGGCCCTCCTGCATAGGATATAATCCGCCTGTGTGCATCTCCCTCCACTCTTGCATGTCACCCTATGCTCCTCCCTCTTGTTAAAATACGTATTTACCACAGCCATGTCCATCCTTTTTACAAAATCCACTACCATCTGACCTTCTGCATTCCTTTCCTTAACACCATACCCACCCATCACTTCCTCATCCCCTCTGTTCCCATCACCAACATGCCCATTGAAATCTGCTCTGATCCTTGGGTACAGTCATCACCACTTCATCCAACTCACTCCAAAATTTTTCTTTCTCATCCATCGCACACCCAACTTGCAGAGCATATGCACTAACAACATTCATCATTACACCATCAATTTCCAGCTTCATAAACATCACTCTACCTGACACTCTTTTCACCTCCAAAACAGTCTTGGCATACCGTTCCTTCAGGATAACCCCTACCCCATTACTCCTCCCATCCACACCATGATAGAACTATTTGAACCCACCTCCAGTACACCTGGCCTTACTCCCCTTCCACCTGGTCTCTTGCACACACAATATATCAACCACCCTTCTGTCCATCATATCAGCTAGCTCTCTCCCTATACCATACTGCCAACATTCAAAGTTCCTACCCTCACTAACACACTCCTAACCTTCTTGTTAGCTATATACTGTAGGACCTATTTAAGCAAAGCTTTGGTGCCCAACCCACATTATCTTAGTTTAAGAGGAAGATATGAATTATGAAGTTGAAGGCTTTAATTATTAATGAAAATTAGGCGGGTGATCCGCTGTGGCGACCCCTAATGGGAACAGCCGAAAGAAGATGATGATACATTTAGAAGGAAGTCAGGGAGCTAAGGGTAGAGGTATTATTATGTCTCCCCACCCTATAATAATACCACCCTCAAGACTCCATAACTATTTATAAAAATTGAACTGTAACTACCTTTTCCACCACTGGTATGCAATGGGAGGGGGAGCATTGCCCTATATTTGTCAGCACTGCAAGAACACCCACTTTATGAATGGTTGCTATTATTCCCATCTTCCAGGCTTGAAGAAGAGTTCACATGATAAGTGAAATATCTGTAACATAGATCAGCGTTGTTAGGATAGTCTTACCTGTAGTTTACAAACGATATTGAGATCATCCTACAGAAGGGTACAGGATTTATGTTGGGGCCATTATGCACCAAATGTACCAAGGGGCATTTACTGGTGATGTTATAATATTATCATATGATAAAGAAATCTGCAAGTAGCATTGAGGAGTACAGAGGAATTTTCTACAGAATGGGTAACCAACGCTAAAACTGCCCAAGACTGGACTCAGAAGTTCACCGAGCTTAAAGTGTCAGATCCTTTACTGCTCAAACTTGAGCAGTAAGTGGTTAAAATCCTCCTTGATAAACACCTTTCAGCCTATGATTTAAACATTTAAGGGGTTTTGTAGTACATAGGCCATATGTCAATCCACAAGTCATTGGATATCCATGACTTATAAAACAAAATTATTGCTGTGCACTTTAAGAAAAGGAAATAATATACAAATAATAGGGGTGAAAACATAATTAGCAAAACATCAAGATTTTAGGTACATATTATGGATTTAGCAGAAGGAATACTGAAAAATGGAAAGGATATCCAAATGGGTATACATTTATAAAGGATTTGTGTTTTCTATACTGGAGTACTTAAGTATGATATATTGAACAAAAACAAAGAAGGAAGCGCTAATGAAATTATTTTAAGGAGAAGGCTACTGTAAAATATGGCTTTATATTGTAATAAATTTATGTTACATGAGATGTCTTGAACCTGCATTTAAAAATATAAGCAAAGAATGCTTCTTCAGGGAGGGACAGTGTTGCAGTGTTTAGCATTGTTGCTCACAGTGCTTGGTTTCTTTATACAGTTTGCTTGCCCTACTTGTGTGCATTTTTTTCACTAGGGTTTCTTCCCACATCCAAAAAGCATGCAGTATGTGACTTGCTGAAGTTTAAGATTTCCCCCAGGTGATTGTGTATGTGTATAGGTGTACGTGTACATGTACATTTGTGTGAATATGGGTATCTGTGTCTGTGGGTATACACGTGTGTTTCTGTGTGTGTGTGTGTGTGTGTGTGTGTGTGTGTGTGTGTGTGTGTGTGTGTGTGTGTCTGTATGTTTATGCATATGAATGTGTGTGTGTGTGTGTGTGTGTGTGTGTGTGTGTGTGTGTGTGTGTGTGTGTGTGTGTGTGTGTGTGTGTGTGTGTGTGTGTTTGAATTTGGTATGGATTCTAGGAAATGTTCTTAGGCAGTCTCTATCACATGCAGAGATTTACTGATGAATAATATTCGTTTTAAAATAAGTAAACATTTATGGTTCTTATACTTGGACTGAAGGAGTATTATTTTGAAATTATGGAATTGTAAAGGCTAATTTGGTATAATGCTGCCAATTATTTTAGAATAACATCTGTTGATTAAAAAAGTAAACCTACTTACTGATTAAGATATTGGCTAGAGACTAGACTTTTCCTTTGACCATAATTTATACTGTAGGAAGCTGTTACCTGAAATAGTTAAAAGTCAGCCATCACTGTCAACCTAGATAAAAGTGTGGAAAAGTTGTGAACTTACTAATTTATTTATTTATGCATGGGTTTTTGTTAGAAACAGACTAAGGATATGTATGTTCTGGTTAGTTAATGAAAATATCAGTTGTTGGGTTATAAAAGAGAAAAGAAGAAATCTAGTATTCCTACAACCAAAAGCAGCACTATAGAAAATTAAATCTCAGTGCTGAATTCAAACTTGTCCCATCACTGTGTTGTTCGTTATGAGGTCTGTATTTCAAAAAGAATGCAGCTGCTGTTTTGTCTGGTTTTACCTGATAAAAAGAATCACAAGAAAGAATTATCAAGGGATTTTGTGTTTGTTTTTCTGCAAACATAAGTCATCTTTAAAAAAGAATTTCTTCAAGTTATATGCTTTTTCATCTGTAGAATAAATTGCCAGACAGTGAAACCCAGCAGGCGGCAGCTTAAAAACTCAGCTCTTACAGACTTATTTCAGCAGCCTCCACGGGAATATCACTATATCTTAAGTATATATTTCATTAAACAATAACTTCCTTATGTTTTGTTTCTGACAGAATATAGTGCTTCAAAATGATTCTACTGTATTTTTTACTGCATTATTGTTTCCTTGTCTACATTAGTCACTACTACATTTTGTTAACTAGTCATGTAGACTATTAAAGTAGTTAGACATAACCATTGTTTACCATTTATTTAGAGATCACGATTTTAATGTTTTTTTTTTTATTTTTACTCCAAAACAAAGATATATTTACTGCACTATTTGCTGAGTTACTACTTTACAGTTGTTATTTTCTCATTAGGACATGGAGAACCTCCATAATCAGGTCCTTAAGTATACAAAATGTGGAAACAATTTCAGATACCCAGTCAATGGAACCATAAGATGGCTGGACATATGCCCCTTGAAGTAAACACACTTAAATGTTCTTGACACCCATTTCAAGCACTTATTAGGTTACCACCCATATCAAACAGGGGCATACATGATAACATGGGTGTACATTTGTGTTTACCCATCCAGTCATCAAGACTAGCCTTAAACATAGCCAAAGCAGCACTTTCTTTGAGTTGTTCTGATAGCATATTCCACAAGCTGGGACTTTATTAAGTTAGCAGCCTACACCTTCCAGTTGGTCTCTTTTATTTGTTGGTGTAAATTTAAGTCCCTAGTGCAGATGTTTGCAGAGCACTGGTTTTGCAATAAGAGGAAAAAAGAGAAGATCAAATAGGATTGGGTCTTTCATATCTCAAAAAGCAAGAAGCAGATCACCTCAGAGCAGCTGGTAGGCTGTTGGGTATAAGGAGAATTGTGTTACGCTTTCAGGATAGTTAAAGGACTTTAATTTTCTTGGTTAGAAATCCTTTTCAGTTAATGGATGACTTCATGAGGCAATGTAAAATGTCATGTTTATTGATAACATTTTATCAGAGAAAGGTAAACTTTTTGCAAGATCTTTTTACAGTAGGGCTTTAAAAAAATAATTGGGTTTTCAGTCTACTATAAAATGCACTCTTGACCAGCTCCTTGTTTCTTGCAGTTCATTTACTGAAGTTCATTCCTATTGCTATGATGATGTGGAACTAGGCTGCCTAGAGGCATACCATAGTCAGCATGGATACCACCTTGGGTGCCCACTGGCCTAATGGTACTAACCTGGTTAACAAAGTGTAAATAAGTAAGTAAATATCACTCCGTTTTGCCTTTTATTGATACTACTGATAATGCCCCTTTTGGATGGCAGATCATGTGGTCAATGTTCAGGTGCACAAAATAAGTGTGTCCTTTGACTAGGACTTAAATGTAGGCCTTCAGTTCTCTCTTCTTTCCCTCTTAGTTTAGTCACTTGTATGTTATGTACTAGGAAGTTAATATCCTCCTACAACTTGATGGATAAGTCATATTATCATAAGTAAGTAAGTGTTTTGGAGGGTCTAGGTTTAAGTTCCACTTAAAAGACACACTTATTTAGTGATGTACACCTGAATATTGATAGGGCTTCTCCTACTATACTCTTAACTGGCACAGCAATTTATTTCAGCTGTTGCTGAGAGCTGTTTTGTAGCACTCTCTTCTTTCTATATATAATTAGTTGCACATATTCTAATGAGAGGAGTTGATTAGCTACAGCAAAAATAAAAAGGGTATATAAATGCAACTATCTTCAAAAAAAAAAAAATAGTTCAGCCAGGACAAAAAAATGCATTGCTTTTGAAGAACATCCAGAATTGTGTCACCACTAAGACACAAAGATATGGTTTGTGGATAATAGTTCTGGCTGACTCATAGATGGACACAGTGTTTACCATAAAAACTTTGGAGGTACAGGAGATTACAATCTTAGTAAATAAATGTTTACAATCTAAAATTACGATGAGCTGTAGTAATAAAAAGCCGTATATGCTTAGTTTATTTTCAGTAAATAAATCCTAGATATTATTGGCTGTTGCAGAATCCCCACTGTGAACACTGATGAGCATATTCATTTTCACAGTTTTGTTCCCTTGTCAGCAAAGAAAATTATATTATTTTGAGTGGCTCCACAGACTGAGCCTCAAAATGATCAATGAGTAAATATGATTTATGTTTTTGGAAGTCATTTTTGAAATTTTAAGGAGCTGAATTTAGCTGCCATGAAACAAACCACTAATGTTACTGACATGGGTAAAAAACTAGAAATACAAAACCCTTTTTATTCAGATGCTTCAGTGAACTAATTGAATATCACACTCCTCTGAAGAACAAACATTCCTTTGAAGAAGCTCAGTATTCCCAGGCTTTATGGCAAAAGAAGGCTCTGCTGTATGTATTAATGATTCCCAGTACTATGAAAAAGATTTTTCCATCTAAAGGGCAGAAAGATCCAACGTAAGGCTTAATGTCACATAGACTTTCACTTGTACTAGTTAACCTTACATATCGCTGACTCCCTTTAAAAATGACAAAAACTGTGCTTTTGCAAGGAGGAAGCACCCATGTACCCCACCTATACCACATCTGTAAATATACTTATTTGAGACTGTACATTGCTGGGGTGAGGAGAAACTTCCTCACCTCCACTTATCTATGATCTCACTCTTTAAACTGATGGGTTTCAATGAAGCAGAGTAATTGACAGAGAAAAGAATTAACACTTTCTGTGTTGTCAAAACATTACCTGATAAACAGCATGATTCCGGAAAGAGTTTCCTTATTTATAAAACATGTATTAACAACAAGCTTTCTTTACTTATACTGTGAAAATTAGTGGTAATAATGCCATCTTGCCTATGTTAAGCAAGCAATAATGCCCAACAGTTTCTGAAGTTACATAGGGTGTAGTGAGGACTATTCGTAAAAAGGTTAATAACACTGTGTCTGTGAGCCACATAAAATTCTGGGGGTTTGGTTGCTCAACCTTCTTATCCACTGACTGTTTAACTGGCATTGTCATTCTCCAAATCACTTAAAAAGGGCATAGAACCATTAATGGTGTTCCATATAAATAACACACCTATGAGCTTGATTACTGTTCTTCATAAGACTATACACATGGTAGTAGTTGAGGTACACGAGAAGGAGGAGCCTACTTAATATTCACAGGTATGTGAGCTGTCACAAGAAGACTTTCTGCATCTTTTATTTGGTTTCTTTTCTGAGGTGGTTACTTCAGCTTTAGATGAAGGCATCCCAGAAGATGTAGAGTATCTGGAACTGGCCAAATAATATAATATTATATTCCATGCTGTTATTGCAAAGAGTTTAAATGACTCTGGCATTCACTTCATATTATACAATGGATACAAGACTAGCTGAGGCTTAAAATACAGAGGGTGACAGTTTATGTTGTCTTATCTACTGCAGTGTGTAGTACAAGTGTGATACTAAAGGGATCAATATTATGCCCACATCTGCTTGGCTATTCTTCATGCATATAATACCTGCTGTAGGAATCTGGCTGTCTAAATTTACTGATGGCTATAAGACTGCATGATGTCCTGGTGCACAGGTAGTGGTTTGCCATTTAATATCAGCAAATGCTCTATCTTGCATCTCACTGCTCCAGTGTCATGAGAGAAGCTTAATTTTAATTCATAACAAAGTTAAAGAGCTGTATAGTTCACAAAAAAAAAGAAGAACAAATCAATGATACAGCAAATCTTGTTGTCTTTTATGGGTTGTATTCAAAGATAATGTGCTTTCAACTACAATTAAAACTTCATTAGATCATATCAAAATGGGAGGTGTAATTGGTCCCTACTCTGGGCCAGCAATCAAGAAGACTCAATCTTCACCACTGACTCCAGTGAGGGATGGTCACTAAGAGCAAAGATAGATTCAGACAGTATTTTCAGATGCATCTCCCTGTACCAAACACAATTTCCCTTAAGAGCACACGAGGAACACGCTCCAGATCTGGAGCTGGACTATCTTTCTCTTTCTCCAGGCCTTACAAAAGTCCACACTGACCACTTTGGAGTGCTACGTCCCTGTTCCCAGTAGCTGACACACACTTGGATATTTGAGTTTCACATACACACATACATGCCTGAGAAATGCTGGCACAGATTTACTAGCTGTGCTCCTTTCTGCCCAGACACTGAGGTAATCACACTACCACCAGTCAGATACCCTATGGCTCTTACAAACGGTACCCAATTATACAGTGTAAAACTAATACTAATACAAATGGTAGGGTGTGACCAAAGCAGCAAGGCTTTCAGGAGCAGCCACAGTGTCACTAACACAAGCATAAGTACTCTCAAGATGTTAAAAGTATTCTCTAAAGAACCAGCCACAATGAAAGATATTAAAATATTTAATGATAAATAATAACATAGAAAACAGGAGAATACTGAATACAATAAACAACAGAGTTTCACCAAAGAGATATAAAAATAGTACAGTTGGATAGATTCTCATAGATACAGAAAACAATAATAAACTATTCTCACTAAATGTCTCTGACTGACTAAAGAATTACTATTCCCTGACTACTTACTAAACAAGGCAAGCTGATGTGTGCTGAGTGTCTTATTACAGTAAAAGCTAGATGATATCTATCCTTTTCTATGTGGATGTGTGAGATATATATCCTGTCAGAAATCTTTCCTGTCAGGCTCCAAATTGCTGTTGGGAGAGTTCCAAAGAAATCAGATGCTGGTTAGAGGATGCCATCACCCCTGGTCACCTGATTCTGCTACAATGCACACACAGAGATTTGCTAAGATCTGTGGCAGCATCTGAAAGCTGTAACACAATTTCAAACTTTCCACCCTTCCAGGGTTCTCTGATAAACATACACATTTGATCAGTTACAACAATACAACCTAATATACATGCATACATTCTTTCTGTCCAGCAGGACCTACTGTTGATCCATTTTTAACACAAGTAACTTTACAAGTCTATTTTTAACTGAAACATCTGTACAAATCAGTGTGATAGTCAAATAACATAACATTCTTTACAAAACTCCAGCTGGCTATGCTGGCATATATACACATGTACTACCCTACTCTCCCTGGCTCAGATGGCACTGCCTCATAACATCACAGGGGGCAATATGGCCTTCAATTTAAACCCTTCATATTACGATAATGAAATAAGTTAATATAAAGCAAATATAAATGGACCAATGCATTGTAAATGAAGAAAAAAGTAAAAAAAAAATTACCAATAAGAAGTCAGCAGTGGAACTAATTCCACAAAAAGGGCCATAAACTATCTCCCCATAAACCTAACTAGCCTGGTCTGCAAGGCTATGGAGCGCATCATCATGGAACTCATTAACAAAGACATTGGGAACCTCCAAACACTTGACCCGACCCAGTTTGGCTTTCTTAAGGGCAGATCATGCCTACTAAACCCGGATTACTTCTTTGAGACAGTCACCAAGGCCATAGACGAGGGAAAGGTGGTTCACACAGCCTACCTTGACCTTGCCAAGGCTTTCAACACCATTCCCCACTCGGGTATTACAGAAAAACTCACCAGTCTGAACATAAACCCCTATGTCACGAGATGGGTTGCCAACTGGCTTACAGACACACTCACACAGTAAGAATAGCAGGCTCCAGGTTCAATTCTAAACCAGTCACAAGTGGTGTCCCGCAAGGCTTGGTCCTGGGACCCCTACTGTTCGGCATATACTTCTCAGAAGTACAGGCAAACACAGGAGGACTATGGCTAACCAAGTTCACTGATGACTGCAAACTGGGAGCCATAATTGACTCTCCAGTTGACATGGACATCCTCCAAAAGGGCCTTACTGAGACGGACACCTGGTGTCAAAGTCATGGCCTCAAGCTAAATGCCAAAAAATGCATAGTCATCCCATTTGGGAAAAACAAAACACCCACGAATTACCACATAGGTGGCAGCCCCCTTAATACAGAAGAGGTAATAAGAGATCTGGGGACCCAGGTAGATAGTAATCTCTCCTTTGACAATCATATTGCCAAAGTAGTTAGGAAATTCTTCTATGTGGCCCATCTAATTACTAAAGGGTTCGCATCTAGAAATAGAGGTTATAGTGCCCCTCTACTCGTCACTCATTAGACCCATCGTAGAGTACAATGCCCCATTTGGGATGTACCTCACAAGACACTTCCAACAGCTGGAAAGACCACAAAAGTACCTCACCAAGAGGATTACTGGTCTCAAACATATGTCCTATGCAGCCCGACTGAAAAAACTCTGGCTGTACTCAGTGGCATATCGCTTACTCAGAGGTGATCTCTGCCTGACTTACAAAGCCATGTCCAACTCAGAATTGATGGACATGCTCCACCTAAAGAAATCCAAGTCACTGCGAGCCACATGCTCTAGTGAGATAAACCTCGCCACAACAATAAATAGAACATGCTGGAGGGATAGATTCCTGTCACAGAGACTCCCCATGCTTTGGAACAAAATTCCAAATTACATCAGGCAGAGCCCCTCACTAACACTCTTCAAGGGAAACCTTGACGAGTGGATGGCTAACAGAAAATACACCCCTGGGATCACTTCATTGGCTCTGCTTGACAGAGGATCAGTTAATTAATCAATGGGATGGCAAAAGCTGGCACACTCTGGCTAGGCTTATAAATGCCCTCGGGCAGATAGCCTAGTATCTACCTATAAACCTACAAACCTATAAAAAATCAAAGGTGGGCTGCATTTTTTAAGGTAGCCAGGCTGGTCAATCATGTTTATGTTAAGGTGGGCTGTATTTTTTAAAGTAGCCAGGTTAGTCAATCGTGTTTATCTAAGAATGGACAGCTAGCCAATCTTAAATCAGCCAGAAGAAGACAGGCCCCTGAATTCAATAACACCTACACTAAGAGTACACTAAGTGTACACAGTTCTGAGTGAACAGACATAACTCACACTTTCTTCCTCCTAATTTTAATTTTCCTACTGATTTTCTTGCAGCTTTAAATATCGACAGGGATTCATAAAGGTTACCACAAAGTATAGACTACATGTACACTTAGGGTAATCTTCCTGAGTGACTAGAAAGCACAAAAAATGTGGTAAGGATGTTCTTGAATACATATCATGTATACTTATTATACATTTAGTGTAGGCATTTTTGAATCTGGCCCAGAAACGATTTACTGCATGACCAATTAGGAGGGTGGTGAGTAATCCAGCTAATACTAAGATGGAGAATCAAGAACAGGGAAACAGGGATGTTAAACACAATGAATTAGCACATAAAATTAGCATAAAAGGAATCAGAAAGTATGTCAGAGCAAGAGGACGACAAGTGTAAGGCAAGTATAAGAAATAATTACAGAATAAAAAAATATAATAATATAGTTAACAAAATTAAAATATTAGGCAATATGCATCCTACCTGAGAAAGGCAAGTCAACAGAAAATCAAATCCATACAAGCCCAAAACACAAGGAATAGCATTTTATGTCCAACAAAGAATCCTGAATGAAAATGAGGCATGCCAACAAAAACAAAAGCCATTATGATATAATCTCTGCAGCTGTAGCCCTAAAGGGAAGACTCATCAGGAATCCATAACATAAAGCCATGCCTGCTGCCCCCAACAAGGCTAAATAAAAGTACCCCTGTGAAATGTGTTTTCAACCTCAAAAGATAAGTTATATTTTACAGCAGCTGACTTTGCATTTTGAACTTTGACTTTACATTAAGGACTTTGATTCATTGGTGGCTTTCAGATGAATATAATTAACAAAAGACAACAATGTTTGCTTTGCTCTGGCTTACTCATGTTTCTATTTTTCTAAATTATATCATAACATGTCATAGTTATTACTTTTTGCTTTTATAATTTTAACAAATTAAATTCTTTGCACCTTCAACTCTAATATGCCATCTGCCATCTGAAATGTTATGCAGATTTTCATTTTATAATAAAAGGAACTAGTTAAAGATCTATTGTAATCATGTCTTCTATGTTTTCACCACTTGTTTGGTCTATAATAAAGCATAATTCAGCCTTTTATTCATGCAACACTGAAGAATGTCCAGTCTTAGTTTTAAAATGGTATTCAGTAACACAGTGACTAAAGATAGTTTTTTATTTCTTAAAGATTCCCTTACTTTAAGATAATATAGTAAATGCCAGGATCACTTCCTTTTTTAGACACACTTAAGACCTCTTTAGATGACTGGATGATTGACTGCATGGATGACAAACATGAAATGTAAACATGAAATTAAAGATGCTCATCCTGCATTTACTGATTAGAAGTACTTGCAGACAGATACATAGCTAAATAATTAAACTAAGCCTTTTTATAATGATCCTTATCATAACTATACGGAGACTAGTGTATGAAGACCTTATATCCTAGAAATAAGAAAGTTCTCCTCTTTCTGATTCACTGTTTTCATTTCTAATTGCCAATGTAGTGCTTGTCTAATGCTCAGAGGGTAGATGGTGTTGATAATGACATGTAAGCCTTTGAATGACCAATGGACCATAAGCTTGCAAGCAGAAGCTATGAACTTCTGCTCCCTCTAGCCATCTATAGCTATCCAGAGCTGCATAAGGCTATGGTATTTACTGAATGAGGTAGGTAGGAAGAAATTTAGATGACTGTCTGTCAGAATATATTCAGCTGACAGTGGATTGGTTTATCTGTTTGTAAAAAAATAAGTTGACATGCAATCTGCAGAGATCTTTGAATCCAGGAAATAAAATTTGTGACTGCTTTCACTTCTTCTTCATTTTAAAAAAAATGATAGGGCTAGGTAACATATTATTATTATTATTATTATCTATTATTATTATTATTATTATGACCGTGCCCTGGCCCAGCAATCAAGGAGCCTCAATCCTCACCACTAACACCAGGGAGGTTGTCTCATAAAAGAGAGGAAAGGATAACTAATACACATGGTAAAGTACAATTTCCCTTAAGTGCACACAGAGATCACAGTCAGTCTGGGGCTGGTTGCTCCCTTGCTCACCAGGTCCCCAATAAGACTCCCCACTGGCACAGCTATAGGGTCCAGGTCTCAGCCTAGCTGGGCAAGCTAAAACCTTCAGTACCCTCTCTGTCCAACCAGTGCTTCATGTCCCTGCCAAGTAGCTGATGCAACACACACACACACTTTGAGATAAGTATTTATACAACTTCACAGACACTCCTGGGAAAGGCTGACACAGATTCTCCAGTTGTGCCCCTTTACCCAGACTATACGGTAGTAATTACTGCCACCACCCAACTAATAATATCATCTACTAAAAGGCCCTTAAAAAGGTGTCCAGTTATTACTGTGCAATATTATTATCCATTGGTAGTATGACTAACAGTCAAGGCTTACTTTAGAGTGGCCTGTTACAATATCCTCTATAGATATGCAATGTACTCTAGAGCTTATCTCTACACAAACCAGCCACAGGTAGAAGGTTTTAAAAATATTTAATAATAAATAATTAAAACACAAGACAAAGCTACTACACCACAGAGATATCTAAGAGTTCACAGATCACACAGATACTTAAAATAATACAGTAGGACAGGTCTGATTTCAAAGAAAAATACCTAATTAATCTTTACTAGCTTTAAATATTCCTACAAGAAATCACAGTGCTATAACTTACATGTGAGCACAAGGCAGAGTGCTGAATTAGATGTCCAAAGTCAAAATGTTCCCAGTCTCTTGTGAGAAATAGTATTTAAACATTACTAACAAACATGTCTCTAAGGCCCTCCAAAATTACATCATTTTTGACACTTAGGTTTTCCCAGTATTCATATTGCTTCATCTTAACACCTGGTCTGAGTTCTCAGGCCACAAACTGCATTATTTAGCAATCTAACACCTGCACAGAAACTTACAACAATAGAAGACATTTCACATGCATATTCTAACAGAAACTAGAAACTAGAGCAATAAAGCACATTCCATATCTAAATTCTGGTCATAAACTTTAGCCTTAAAACAATGGGCATGAAACCTTCATCCAGCTGCACTGGAGCCGAATTCTAACATGAAAGGGTCACAACATGCTTCACTGGGCCAGTAGAATGCAATGTTGTCACATATTTTGCAGTTCCACATTTCACAGTATTCTATACACACAAGAAACATGCCTGTATTTTACATTTATTATCAAGAAAACATGCCTGTATTTTACATCTATTTACAAATGCCAGAATTATATATCAAATTCTATTTGACTAGGCTGGCAGCCTTCACCCATCTCTCCTCAATCATCACATCTCTCCCCCCCCCAGGGAACTCAAGCAAGTTTTTCAAGTGCCCCTTGAGAAACATCACTTGAGAGTGTCAGGTCTGTGAGGGGAGCAGCTATGGTACTATAATTGTGAACAAACTTTCTGTAGTATCCTGCTGTCCCTCAGAATGCCCTCACTTGCTTTTTGGTAACAGGTGCAGGCCATGCCTGAATGGCTTCCACTTTAGCAGGTTCTGGCCTTATCTTACCACTCCCCACTCTATGTCCTTGGTAGGAGACCTCTGCCATACCCACCTGATATTTGCTCAGCATAATGGTCAACCCTGCCCTCTGTAGTCTGCCCAGCAACTCCCTGACATGCCGAAGGTGCTCTTGCCAGGAATGGCTGTAGATAGCAATATCATCCATGTAAGCAAGGGCAAACCCTCCTGCTCCTGCTAAGATATGATCTACCAGCCTCTGGAAAGTCGCTGGGGCATTCTTCATCCCAAAGGGCATCTTTGTGAACTCATACAAGCCAAAAGGAGTTACAAAGGCTGACTTCTCTCTAGCACTGGGAGTCAAGGGCACTTGCCAGTAACCCTTGGTAAGATCAATGGTTGTAAGATACTTAGAACCATCCAGCTTCCCTAGGGCCTCATCTGTCCTAGGCATGGGGTAAGCATGCAACTCTGTGTGACTATTTACTTTCCTGTAATCCACACAGAACATGTTGCTGCCATCCTTCTTTGGCACCAGCACCACTGGTGAGGCCCAGGGACTGTTGGACTCTTGAATCACCCCTAGTTCCAACATCTCCTGTACCTCCTCCCTCAGAGTCTGTTTGACTCTCTCAGGCACCCTATAAGGGGCCTGTCTGATAGGCCTTTGGGGTCCTTTATCCACCTGGTGCTGCATCAGGTGGGTGCACCCTGGTTTCCTGATGAACATGCCCCCAAACACCTGCAACACTGCTTGGATTTCTCGAACCTGGGTAGGAGATAGCTGCTGGGACATTGCTACCCCTTCCACCGAGGTGTCAGCCCGAGCCTCACTGAAGAGATCAGTCACAAGATCTCTCTCAAACTCCTCCTGCAATCCACTGCAAATGCTCAGCACAAGGGCCTCCCTATCATGATAAGGTTTCATCATGTTAACATGGTACAGTTTGTGCCCCTGCCATCTGCCTAGCACTTCCACCATGTAGTTAACATCACTTACCTTTCTTATCACCTTGTAGGGTCCCTCCTAAGCTGCCTGCAACTTGTTGTGTTTGACAGGAATGAGAACCATCGCCTGCTGCCCTACAGCATACTCTCTAGCTCGAACATTCCTGTCATACCAGACCTTTTTCTGTTGTTGGGCTTCTGCCAGGTTCTCCTGGGCCAGGCCCATGAGTTCCCTGAGCCTTCTCCTGAGGTTCAGGACATATGCCACAACTGACTCTTTGTGAGACTCACACTCACCTTCCCACCCATCTCGAATTAAATCTAGAGGTCCCCTCACCCTATGCCCATACAGCAACTCAAATGGTGAAAAACCTGTGGATTCCTGGGGAACCTCTTTGTAAGCAAACAACAGATGGGGCAAATATTTGTCCCACTCCCTCTTAAACTGATCTGCAAATGCACGTAGCATGGACTTGATTGTAGAGTTTAACCTCTCAACAAGACCATTAGTCTGGGGATGGTAGAGGGTGATCTTCATGTGCTTCACCCTACATGACTTCCACAGACAAGCCAGCAGGTCTGACATGAAATTGGCACATCTGTCAGACAGTATTTCTTTTGGGAAACCTACCCTGCTGAAAATATCTAGCAAAGCATTTGCTACCTTCTCTGCCTCAATGGAGGACAAAGCCACTGCCTTGGGGTATCGTGTAGGATAACCTACAATCACTAGGATATACTTTTTCCCTGTGGAACTTGGGGTACTCAGAGGACCCACAGTATCCATAGCTACCCTCTGAAATGGCTCCTCAATCACAGGCAAAGGCATCAAAGGAGCTCTTACCTTGTCTCTTGCCTTGCCTACCGTTTGACACTGCTCACAGGTCCTGCAGTACCCTGTTACATACAAACGAGTGCAAAACAAAAACTGAATGAAATATGTAAGGAGAAAATACCACTCTGGACACAGAAATAAATATAAAGTTAGCGCTTTCGTTTATAAAATATATAAACTTCTTCAGTCTGAAGAAGTTTATATATTTTATAAACGAAAGCGCTAACTTTATATTTATTTCTGTACCCTGTTACATCTTTGGAAATTCCAGGTCACTAGAGGTTTTGCATAATATGCCTCTTTGTACATTTTATGCCTACATGACCTGCAAAGGGAGTATCATGGGCTATGGCTAGAAGTGCCAGACGATAAGCTCTAGGCACTACCAACTGCTGAACTCTCTCACCTTCTAGCCCTCCCTCAGGGGTCCACTCTCTGTATAGTAACCCTTTGTCCCAGTATACAGATTCCCCCTTCCCTTGAGAATCATGTGCCTCCCTAGCTACCTGCCTCAGGCCTTGCAATGTAGGGTCTGAGAGCTGAGCCTGTCTCAAGTCTCTCCTTGTAACCCTTCCCAGCTCCCCTTCCACAGGAAGTCTGGCATCCTCTGACAGTGGTGCCTCACTGTCAGCCTGGGTACTACTACTCACCTCTATCTTTGCAGTTACTCTGTCCAAGGGAACATCAGTACCCATAAGCAGCTGTGGCTCACATTCAGTCTTACTGCTACAGCGTAGCTCACTCCCTGAAGTAACCACCTCAGCAGTTCTGGCTGCAAGTATGCAGTCTTGTCATGGGTCTCCCCCAGGCTACCAGACTCGCATACTTGTCTCCTAGCCTGACTGCTTTTAACTGCATAAGTACATAGTACTGCCTCATCCAAATCCTTTCCTCTCAGGACATCTGCAAGATGGTAGTTCCATGCCCCTGTTGTCTCAAGACAACCCACTGTTGGCATTTTGTCTTTCCCACTTACTGGCTCCCTCACCTTTGGTTCCCCACCTTGCCTCCATGGACAACTGTATGCCACATGGCCCCACTGGTTGCATTCAAAACATTTAACCCTAGCTCCTGGATGTGTAGCTGGACTAGTAGCTACCCCTGCTACTGGCAGATTCTGTTGGGGCAGTCTGTGCTGCCCACCATGGCTTCCTTTAGTCGCATGAGCAGTACTGGGGTTCCCTTTCCTGTGCAGGGCTGCCCTGCTTGCTAGGTATAGGTTTCCCTTCTTCCCCAACTCCTCTGAAAATGCACACTGTTTATCAGTAACCAGATCCTCATGTCCTCAGGCAAAGTGCTAAGGGCTTGTTCCCTTACCAAAAGGTCTGCCAGCCCTTCAAAAGTAGTGACCTGACATCCACTCACCCAGCTATGAAAATAAGTGCTCAGTTCAACAACATATTTACATACATTTTCATCTGTCTTGTGTCTATGCTCACAAAACTTTTTCCTATACATTTCAGGTGTTAGCTTAAAACATTCTAATAAATGTCTTTTTACAGCAGTATAATCAAAACAGTCAGTGTCATGCATTTTTGCTAAAGAAGTTACAGCTTTACCATGGAGTAAGGGGGTCAGGAACCGTACCTAGAGCCCTTGGTCAACTTCATACTGTTTACATACCCACTCAAACATATGAATGAAGCTATCAAAATTATCCCCCTCTTTAAACTGTGGAAGAAATTTACTGACATTTTGTGCTTCTGGGATCCGGTTACTCCCTTCCCCATTACCTCCATGACTCTGGCGAAGAGTCAGCATTTCCCCCTCATGCCTCCACTGCCATTCATTTTCCTCAGCTTGTAGATTCCTCATTTTCTCGGCCTCTTCTAGTTCCATACGCCTGGCCTCCAACTCAAGTCTCTTTAGCTCCAGCTGGATTTTTAAGTCCACTGCAGAAAGGTTGAGCTGTTCATTCTCTGTGGATATTGTATCTCCACTGTCAGTCTGATTGTCCTCAAGTCTGCTGTTTTCTGATGCAGCTGTAACCAAGGCTGCAATCAGTTCTGCTTTAGTCAGGTTTCCATGCACCAGTCCCCTAGCCTGGCACATATCCACCAGCTGGCTCCTTGTCAGCTTTCCATACTCTTCTGCTGACATGCTGCCTGCTCACCCTGACTAACACTAAGCTAACAAAAGAAATAAAACAATTGTGATCTGAACTCTAAGTATACAATGCGTGGCTGTTTTAGAGTACAAAACACTTTTAGAGATCACTGTACATAAGATACAGGAATTCGCTCTACCCACACCACTACAAGCCAATTAGTATGTGAAGTAGATCCCACCACTGCCAAACACTTGTGATGACCGTGCCCTGACCCAGCAATCAAGGAGCCCCAATCCTCACCACTAACACCAGGGAGATTGTCTCATAGAAGAGGGGAAAGGATAACTAATACACACAGTAAAGTACAATTTTCCTTAAGTGCACACAGAGATCACAGTCAGTCTGGGGCTGGTTGCTCCCTTGCTCACCAGGTCCCTAATAAGACTCTCCACTGGCACAGCTATAGGGTCCAGGTCTCAGCCTAGCTGGGCAAGCTAAAACCTCCAGTACCCTCTCTGTCCAAACAGTGCTTTGTGTCCCTGCCAAGTAGCTGACACAACACACACACTTTGAGATAAGTATTTATACAATTTCACAGACACTCCTGGAAAAGGTTGACAGAGATTCTCCAGCTGTGCCCCTTTACCCAGACTATATGGTAGTAATTACTGCCACCACCCAACTAATAATATCAGCTACTAAAAGGCCCTTAAAAGGGTGTCCAATCATTACTGTGCAATATTATTATCCGATGGTAGTATGACTAACAGTCAAGGCTTACTTTAGAGTGGCCTATTACAATAACCTCTATAAATATGCAATGTACTCTAGAGCTTATCTCTACACAAACCAGCCACAGGTAGAAGGTTTTAAAAATATTTAATAATAAATAATTAAAACACAAGACAAAACTACTACACCACGGAGATATCTAAGATTTCACAGATCACACAGAAAGTTAAAATAATACAGTAGGACAGGTCTGATTTCAAAGGAAAATACCTAATTAATCTTTACTAGCTTTAACTATTCCTACAAAAAAATCACAGTGCTATAACTTATATGTGAGCACAAGGCAGAGTGCTGAGTTAGATGTCCAAAGTCAAAATACTCCCAGTCTCTTGTGAGAAATAGTATTTAAACATTACTAACAAACATGTCTCTAAGGCCCTCCCAAATTACATCATTTGTGACACTTAGGTTTTCCCAGTATTCATATTGCATCATCTTAACACCTGGTCTGAGTTCTCAGGCCACAAACTGCATTATTTAACAATCTAACACCTGCACAGAAACAACAATAGAAGACATTTCACATGTATATTCTAACAGAAACTAGAGTAATAAAGCACATTCCACGTCTAAATTCTGGTCATAAACTTTAGCCTTAAAACAATAGGCATGAAACCTTCATCCAGCCGCACCGGAGCCAAATTCTAACATGAAAGGGTCACAACATGCTTCACTGGGCCAGTAGAGTGCAATGTTGTCACATATTTTGCAGTTCCACATTTCACAGTATTCTTTACACTCAAGAAACATGCCTGTATTTTACATTTATTATCAGGAAAATATGCCTGTATGTAACATTTATTTAGAAATGCCAGACTTATATATCAAATTCTATTTGACTAGGCTGACAGCCTTCACCCATCTCTCCCCAGTCGTCACAATTATTATTATTATTATTATTATTATCATATGATCAACAAGTCAGCTTTTGTGTTTTCTACTTTCACTTGCTTCAACAGGCTCTTCAACTTTTCCTGACTTTCAGCCATTAGGGTTGTATCATTTGCATATATCAGTTCGCTAATACTTCTCCCAAAAATTCTGATTTCAGTATAGCTTCATTTAACCTAACATTAACCTAACATTTCATATGATATATTCAGTGTATCCAATGAAAAAGTAGGGTGACAATACAGACTTGTACCCCTTTCCCAATCATGAACCAATCAGTTATTCCATATTCATGTCTAACAGTTGCTTATTATTCTGTATAAGAATTGCTCAGATTAGAAATAAAATGACCCAGTATCCCCATATCTCTAAGAGCTTTCCACAGTTTGTTAAGGTGCACACAGTAAAAAGCTTTAGATAATAGTCAATAAAGTAGAAGTAAATATTTTCTGGGTACCCTTGCATCCTCCATTATCCAGTAGATGTTAGCAAACTGGCCACTGGTGATGCTGCTGCCCCTTCTGAAACAAGCTTGTACATCTGCCAATTCTCAGAACATGTACTGCTTGAGTCCCACTTGCAAGATCTTGAGCATTATCTAGTTAGCATGTAAAATAAATGCAGTTGTTCTCTTTTTTTGGGGACTGAAATTTAAATTGACTTTCCAGTCTAATGATCACTGTCATATTTTTAAATTTGCTGGAAATTCCAAGCAGTGCAATAATCACATCATTTTGCAGGATTTCAAGGAATACAGCTAGAATTCCATCATTCACTTCAGCCTTGTTACTAGCAAGGTTTTCTTGGGCACATTTATCTTTGCTCACCATGACGTCTGACTCTGCATCAGAGAATATATCATTGTATGTATATCAGTGATGTTAGGAACCTTCTTATGTAGTTCTTCTGTATATTCCTGATTCTTCTTCTTAATAGCTTCTGCTTCTGTTAGGTCCCTTCCATCTTTGTCTTTTCCCATACTGTCTTTTTACTTGGAAGTTTCCCTTAATATAAACAATAATCTTGAACAGATCTCTTAACTTTTCCATTCTATTATCTCCTTCCATTTGTTTGCACTGCTCATTTAAATAAATCTTCTCATCCCTGCTTGCTATTCTCCAAAAATCTGCACTCAGTTCTTCTTTTTTGTATTATTGTTATTATTATTATTAGTATTAGTATAATTATTATTATATCAAATATATCGTGTCTATACTGACTCACTAATATCATATATCTGAATATTTGAAATGGTGAGTTTATACCATCACCTTAGTTGTTACAGGATCCTAAGAGGAGTGAAGGGGCTCTCCCCACCCCCTACCCATCTGTAAAGAAGTAAGACAATGTATTTAACATCATTCATCTTGCAACATGCTAGTATAATAAAAGTTCATTTGTATATGTCATTTACCATGCCACATAATTTTGTGAGACATCATCAGCCTTGAAAACCAATTAATAATGTCTAATGTCCATTCTAGTTTATCATTCTTCCAGCCTGCTTCATTATAGTATGGATTGTTTTAGTTTTTACATTATACAGTGTTTAATTATAGAACATTTTTCTTCACTCACAGATTTTTAAAACATTTTCAGCTCTTTCAAACCACATCTACTCAGATTCCCACTTCCCCTGGCCCTGTTTTAAACAGCAGTTGTTCACATTGTTACCATCTTATCTTCAGTCCACATTGGCTCAAGTTCTCTCATTGCCATTAGGGCTACCTGGGAATCTGCAAATGACTTAAATCTACTTGAAAATATATATTTTAAAATATCTGGTTAAAACGCATGAAATGTCAACTTTTTTATTCTACATTCTGTCACAGAAGCAAAAAAAAAATATTTGAATGTCATCAAGTAGCAGTTCAGTAACCATACTAAAAGAAGTTACTTCTATCTCCAACTTTATACTGCTTATCTCATCATTAAAGTTACAACAATATATGGCATTTAATCTTGAAATTTTCAAAGTGAATCAAAATATCTCTAGGCCATTTTGAACTGACTGGTGAACGTGGGATGATAAGTCTATGTCCCTTTTAGCTGCTATTTAGTTACTACACAATATGCCCTACAGTCCTGTCCTCCTTTTTCTAGTGCATCAGTGATACAAATATTTTTCTTTATTGCACTGTTTTCTTGATCCATCTGTTTCTCTTCAGACACCTCCAGCTTAGACAATAGATGTGCATTGTGCTTTCTTAACTCTTTACTGTCATTCCGTACCTCCTCATTGACACCAGCATGTAAATTTAAAGCCATCAGCATACTCTTCCCAACCTCTCCTTTGATACAGCAATGTAAATATCAGGTTTATGTTTATTTTTTCTACTCCTCTTTCAAATGCCATTGTCAGCTCTTCCTATGGCTCCTTACCCAATGCATGCCTTCTCCTTACTGTGTCATCGCCAAAAGTCATATATAAAATGTCTTGAATACAATCTGCACTTGTTTAAGCTCTTATTCCACTATAACTCTTTTCCTGTAGAAATAGTAATAAAATTGTCAACAAACAAAAATATGGCTAACATCTCTTTTTCTCTTTGAGCATAACGTTTCTGAACATCAATTAGACCCCTTGACCCATAAGCTGATTTCCCACAATAGTACTGCACCAAGACCTTATTAGCTAGTGTCTACCTACAGAGCATTAGGTTGTTTTATATCATATAATTTACGTGTAGCTGCTGTAATGACCAGGTGTTAAAGCATTTCAAAACTTTTCTTGTACTTTATTAACCAATACCCAGTTACATGATGCTCTGGCATGTGTTAAGTGCTGTGGTCTGTAGTCTGTAAATGTAGATAGGTAGGGGTTCTAATCTCACTCCAGACCACTTGATGTGTGTGTTTGTGTGTGTGTGTGTGTGTGTGTGTGTGTGTGTGTGTGTGTGTGTGTGTGCGTGTGTGTGTGTGTGTGTGTGTGTGTGTGTGTGTGTGTGTGCACCTTCAGAACAACTGTGATTTGTACACTGACTTCCAAACTGGCATGGGTTTTGCACTGTTTGCAGGGACTAAAGGTGGAGGTGTCTCTACTTACATAAAAAAATATACTTCAAGGCTGGTCAAACAAGACAATGCACTTCAGCTGGTCCATGTTCAAATCACCAATGGCAAAATCCAATACCACTTCTTTGCAACCTACAGCCCCCCCCCCCCGTTTGACCAAGGAAATCCACAGCATGTATTTAAACTTATTAGAAACACTAACCATCCAACCAAATACCATATTCATGGGTGACTTTAATTGCTCCACTATTAACTGGGAATCCATTATGACACCAAATGTGCATGCACAGAGATTCCTGGATTTTGTAAACACAGACTCCCTGGACCAGATAGTCAATACACCAACCAGGGCTGCAACCATACTGGATCTGGTCCTCACTAATATGGGAAAGTGTTACACACCCCCTACTGTAATGTCTTCACTGGAAGGTCAGACCACAAAATGGTCTCATTTGAAGTAAAAAATAAAACATGAACCACCAGCTAAACCTGAAATATTCAGGAACTACTCTAAGGCTAACCTCCTGCTATTAAGTGATTACCTGGCAAAATGTTTCAAGCCCCTATAAACCCTGAGAACACTGGTGCCTATGCAGAACTGCTCACAGAAATCCTATACAAGCATGTTAATAGCTGCACAGAGGCAGCTGTACCCACCAGGAAGAGGTACAGAAGTAACTCAAAAACAAGCCATCCTGCTGGAATCACAAAATCAATAGGCTGTATAACATAAGGAAGAAAATTATGGCAAAATTGTAGGAGATGCAGCACCCAGCAGGATAAAAGCACTCTCATCAAACTAAAAAAACAACTTGGAGGGCAAATAAAGTCTACCAAAGCCAAACGTGAGGTATGTTTGGCCTCTCAGGCCAAGGACAACCACAAAGCATTCTTTAACTATGCCCACAACCTCAAAGGCAACACACAATTGTGTGCACAGCTCATTGTAAGTGGAGCCACTTATAATAAGCCAGAAGGTATAGCAAACCTCCCGGCTGATAAATTCAGCTCCAGTTTTACCCCTCTCACCCCCTCAACCTTCCCTTAGAAAATACCATCAAATATAACTCCCCCTGCTATCACTAGGGAACAAGTCCTTAATGCTCTCTCTAAGATCAAG
Source organism: Protopterus annectens (assembly GCF_019279795.1). Lineage (NCBI taxonomy): Eukaryota > Metazoa > Chordata > Ceratodontiformes > Protopteridae > Protopterus > Protopterus annectens. The sequence goes on from NC_056744.1 coordinate 1,155,145,032, forward strand.
AACACTGTATCAATTGGCTCAGACTATATCCCAGGATGCCTTCTAAATAGCATGAAACATGACCTGTCAGGGCCTTTGGAATTACTATTTAACCATAGCCTCCAAACAGGCTTTATGCCTCAAGAATGGAGAACAGCAACAGTCAACCCTCTGCACAAAGGTGGGCCATCTATAGACCCTGGAAACTACAGAGCCATAAGTCTTATATGCAAAGTCATGGAAAGAATTATCATGGAAATGATCAATAGAGATATAGTAAACCTCCAGACACTGGACTCAACCCAGTTTGGTTTCAGCAAGGGCAGATCATGCCTACTCAACCTGGTGGACTTCTCTGAGAAGGAAACCAATGCAATGAATGAGGGAAAAGTGGTTCACACTGCCTACCTTGACCTGGCCAAGGCATTTGACATAATACCCCACTTAGGCACTGATGACAAACTCAAGTGTTTGGTACAAACTTGTATATCAGTCAGTGGATAGCCAGCTGGCTCACAGACAGGACAGAAAAAGTTAAAGTTGGGGAGTCCACCTATACAAAGAGACCAGTCACAAGTGGAGCTCCTCAGGGATCAGCCCTTGCACTGCTGCTTTTTGGCATTTACTCCTCTGAAGTCAAGACCAATGTCAGTGGTCTCTGGCTGACTAAATTTGCAGATGATTGCAAATTAGGAGCTGTCATTGAATCCCTCACTGAAACAAATGTTTCCAGAAGGGGCTGACATAGACAAACAACTGGTGTCAGAGCCATGGACTAAAACTAAGTGCCAAAAAATGCATAATAGTATCCCTTGGGAAGTCATCCACCCCTGGTAACTATCATATTGACAACACACCCCTTACAGTTGACCCAGTAGTCAGGGACTTAGGGACAAACATAGATAGTAATCTAATCTTTGACCATCATGTGTCTACTGTAGTGAGGAAATCATTCTATGTTGCACAACTTATAAACAAAGGTATGGCATCTAAGTCCAAGGAAGTCATTGTTCCATTGTATTCGGCATTCATCAGACCTATCATTGAATATAATGTCCCCTTTGGTATGTACCTAACCAGGTATATCCAACAATTGAAACGTCCGCAGAGGTTCCACAATAAAAGAATACAGGATGTAAGTAAAATATCCTATGCAGATTGCCTCAAGGCCCTATCCTTGCATTCTGTCTCCTACAGGTGTTTAAGGGGAAATCTATGCCTGGCATATAGAGCATTGGCAGACCCCACTCTGATGGACCTCCGGCATATCCACAAAACAAACAGCACCAGAATTACCCATGCTAGACACTTAAACCTTGCCTGTGATATAAATAGGACCTGCTGGAGAGACAGGTATGTATCCCAGAGTTTACCCCATCTATGGAACAGGCTCCCCATCCATGTGAAGCAGAGTTCCTTCCTAACCCAATTCAAGTGCAGCTTGGACAATTGGATGGGAAACCAGAAATTCATCCCTGGTTTTGCACCTATGTCTCTAATGGACACAATAAACCTGTAAATGGTTCATCTCCCAGGCACCTGCTTACACTTATCAAGGGTATCAGAGCTTGTCAGAGATTTGGGATGCATGGCTAGGCTAAAAAAGGCCCTTGTGGTCATTAGCCTAGTAAACACCTATGAACCTATATATTTCAGAACATAAATAATAATTATAAAGTTATAACTGAAAGAAATATGAGTTATAATTAAGAGTTTTATATGTAAAATAAAACTTTCATTCAAAGGTTATTTATGTCAAGTACATTCTCACTTTACAAGATAATGGGGGGAATTTAATAAAGCCTTCATGTTCTTTTTTACTGTGTATGTATCATGCCACGCTGCTTACATGAAAGTCAGCAGGTTTGTGATCCAGTAAGCACTGTTTGGTGAAGTGCATGCACATGCCAACATGGGAAGATCCGTGACATGCAAATCACCTCATAAGCAGATGAATCGCATGCAAATGAGGCAGGCAGAGTGATCCAGCAAGCAGATAGGCAGCCCTGCAGACCCCGTGTCAGCGTCCATAGTGTATATGGAAAAATTCCATGTACAGGAATTTAGACAGACAAAAGGGGCTGTAAAAATGTAGATAGATGGAAAGAAATGGCATACCACACATAGATATGAGAGAAAATATCATCTGTGTGTCTCAAAAGTTACATAAAATATGTTAAAATAATTTTTTTTAAGATTCTGGGCAAGTTTGCATGCTGCAAAGGCAGTATGCAAACATGCCTTAAAAAAATGATAAAAATGTGAATATAAAATTATTATGAGACAGAAATGTATTACAGGACCCTGTGTGGAGTATCTACAATGGTGCATTGGTGCTGTTGCTAACATGGTACAGTTTGGAAATGTGTAATTTACAGGTTGTGAGCACGGATGCCTATGCAAATGAGGTGGAGGTACTGAATAGCATAATGGGGTAATCATATCCGCATATCCCCTCTGTGTAGGCAGAGAACCATGTTGGTGTCCACACAGGAGATAGCTGACATCAGGAGAGGGTATGTCCAATAACTACTAAGCTGAGTGTGGAAGTCTGATGGGTGTGTGTCCACTGAATGCTAAGCTTTGTTTACCTACGGGGCATGCATTTCCACAGCATGCCTCATTGCTGAGAGTATCTAAAAGGCAATGATGTATTAATTAGTTTTGACCCTTGTTTAACTTAAACTAGGGCCATTAAATGATGTTAATGATAAACTAGGCAGGTGGAATGCATCACAGGTAGCCAATCACACAGGCAGCACCTACAGCAGAGCACTATAAAGCATGCACACATCGTACAATCTGATTTTTCCTCATACTCTGCACCATTGGAGTACAGACTTGGGAATTTTAACTGAGCGAATGCTAGGGGCTGCTGCAGGTCTGCTACATTTGTATGTGCTAGATGCTGAAGTCAATGCTGCAGCTGCTGCTGCTGAAAATAGGCCTAGACAGAGAAGGCGAATAATGTTCAAGCCCAGGGTAACCTTCCAGGAGCTACATGAGCTGGAGATTGTAGAGCACTATGAACTGGACAGGGACATACTACAAGAACTCTACTGAGCTCTGCTGCCCCCAACTCAGACCCAGAGAAAACAGAGGGGAACCAATCCCAGTGGAAACAAAGGTATGTGTAGCCCTTAGGAAAATAGCCACAGGTACCTTCCAAAGACCAACTGAGGATATGATGAGGGTCTCACAGGCAACAGCATTCAGGGTACTCCACCATTTCCTGGATGCCATGCTACCACATGCCAGTGAGCACATTTATTTTCCCCTTACCACTGAGGCGAGGGCCAGCAATATGCAACACTTCTACCATGTAGTACACTAACCCTGAGGTACTGGGTGCCATAGATTGCACTCATGTACACATCATGGCACCACCCGTTGAGGAGGGTAGAATCTACATCAACTGCAAGGGGTACCACTCCATCAACTGTCAGGTCATGTGCAATGCCCAGGGCATTATCATGAATGTGTGGGCTGGCAGCCCTGGCAGATATCACAACTCCCATATCTGGCACGCATCACAGCCATACTAGATGTTTGCAATGGGGGTTCATCCCACACGGCCATTTACTGAGAAATGCTGGCTACACACTGGAACCACGGATGATGACAACCATGAGAAATGTACACACACACCCACAGAAGAACACCATAATAAGGCACTTGCACAAGCTAGGAACACCATAGAGTGTGTATTTGGGCTGCTGAAGTCATGCTTCCAATGCCTTGATGTATCTGGTGGAGCCCTGCAGTACTCTTCAGCCACATGTGCACATATGTTCACAGTATGTCCCATGCTACACAGTATCATCCTATGGAAACAGCTACAGCAGGATCAGCAAAGGGAATGGATACACAGCCCCCCACCAGTGCCTAGGTCACCACAGCTACACTCACAGGAGGACTTGGAGGAGGAACCCCCTGGTGATGCCCCTATAGGCAGACATAGGTGTGCCCAGTACATTTTGGCATTGGCTGAGAGACAACACATAGCACATTCACTGACAACCTAGCACCCTAGGGACTTACACCTTACTCCTGCTCACATACATATATTGAAACAGCTGATGCCAGGCAACCCACAAACCTGTACCTATCCATGTATTAGCTGTATATTGCTTGTATCACATAGAGTCAGCCCTGAACTACAGGTCTGTGCTGCATTCACAAGATAAGTCTTTAACCTACACACTAATTGTAAGGATTAGTATAATATGGTATCATATGTATGTATAGATCTGCTACTGTTATGCATGGAAATATATTGGGCTATTTGGACAGATGTAACATCCACACGGGACTGCAGATACCCAGTCCAGTAGTATGTGTTTCTTAAGATTCACTAAGCCTCATGGTTGGAATATTCACGAAACCAGGCAAGGGATATGTTAAACAGTGGCCAGACATGATATGTTGAACAAGGCTGATAAAATGGTAACTGGAGAACACCAAAGCAACTTCAAAAAAACACAAATCCACTGTCAAAACACACTTTTATTGCAACAAAGCTTTCGGGTAAACACCCTTTCTCAATGCTAAAATCAATATACAATATATACATCACATTTAAAAAAGAACAGATGAGTATCACATGACCACAGCCAACAAATCACGTAACACTCTTAATTAAAAGCCTCTTCAAAAAAATTTAAAAAGATATACTTATAAAACACACTTCTATAAATTCTGTTGCTGTATTTTCACTAAAACAGGTTTAATACTAACTAAAGTATTAAGACCAGGCTTTGAATCTGCACATAGCCTATAATCCATTCGTATTCTTTATTTTCAAGATGGTTATGTAATAGCAATAGATTTGTTCATCTGTATCTAATACGCAGTTTAATTTTTATTGTATGGCTACTTGTAAGTGTGAATGTAGTCTATCTTGCCACGTGTGAAAAATGTCCATCATTTTACGTAAGAAAGACTACTAGAAAACTGAAGGAGCGCATTATTGAGTCCAAGTCAGATATGCGGAGAAATAATGATAAAAATGTATTATGCAAGCACATTATGTCTCCAGGTTTAGACCATTCCTTTAGATTTAGGGTAATAGACAGTGTACAAAAAGGGACTAGAGGAGGTGATATAAATAACCATCTTGAAAATAAAGACTACAAATGGATTATTAGGCTATGTGCAAATTCAAAGCCTGTTCTTTATAATTTAGTTAGTATTAAACCTACAACCTATTAAACAACAAAATTTATAGAAATGTGCTTTATAAGTATATCTTTTTAAAAATTTTTGAAGAGGCTTGTAATTAAGAGTGTTATGTGATTTGTTGGCTGTGGTCATGTGATACTCATCTGCTCTTATTTAAATGTGAAGTATATATTGTATATTGATTTTAGCATTGATAAAGGGTGTTTACCCGAAAGCTTTGCTCTAATAAAAGTGTGTTTTGACAGTGGATTTGTGGTTTTTTGAAGTCACACATGATATTTTGACATCTGTCTACCCAAGCTGATCATGTGCTCTTGTTCCCCCACCCCTAACACAAGCAGTGTACCCATATAACTGCTTTAACAGAAAATCATCTATGGTATATCAGTGGACCAGGAACTCTCAGGGATGTAACATAGATATTGCTCACACATTGTATGTCTCTCTTCATGCAGGATAACAATGTACATATTTATGCTGATTGTTTGATGAATGACTCCTCTCTCTCTCTGTCAACCTGTGTGGCTCAGTGGATTAGGGAAGCTAGCATGAGTGATGGTGTTGATGGTTCTAATCTGGAATTACTGAGATCTTTTGCATGTGAGGTAGTACTATGTTAATGTTTTCACAGGCTGTCATACCTCTCAATCTCTTAGTGCAAGAAATCTGGACAAAGCCATAAAGATTGGGGACAAAGGCCCAAACATAGGGACAGATTTTAATTATTGTTCCCATAAACTTAGAAAGTTGTTGGAAGTAAAGGTGTTGCATTATTACATATATTCTGAAGGATATAAACACAAATGTTTGTCTGCAGTTAGTATAATGTAGTGACATCAATATTCAATAATTCACCAGAAGACCACAAATCTATGAGGAACAGACCAAACATATGAGGCAAAACTCTGAGCATTCTGTAAAAATCAGGAGAGTTCAGAAGTATGCAGACCGTCAGTCTGTTGGTGGTGTAACATTACCAGCCTCAGTCACATATTAAGTACAGCACAACGCTGGGAATGGCATGGACATTTTGAGTGAAGTGCAGTACTGCAGAAACAGGAGCAGATGTTAATGTCTGTAATATACAAAATCCCGGACTGGAGTACAGTTATGTGTGGCCTGGAGTCATTTTATAAGTACTGACAGTCCCACTGGGCATGCCCAAACACTTAGTTAAAATGAGCGTAATTTTGTTGTCCCTTCATCAAAATGACCTGTTATGTACATATAAATGTCTATACATACAGACATATACATATACATATCCGTCTGCCACTGTCTCTCTCTCTCACATGCATAGTATATCTATCGCTATGTAGTGTCAAATATACATATAAATATATATATATAGCTATATATATTAAAAGGATGCATACATTCCTCCCATATATCTACATAACACATATACATAGCATAAACACACACAGCTACATTTTTATATACATCCCTGTTTTATACAGAAATATGTGTTTGGATGTTTGTATTGTCCAACATACTTTAATAATGGTGAGTAAATCTGCACTGTCACACAGCCATACTGTTGCTCAAAGGATCCAAACTAAGGGCATAACAGTACATAATCCACTTACCTACAGATCCCTGTGCCTGCTGGATGTCACCACATAGACAGACAGGTGAGCAGGTGGTATGATGTACAATGTTGTCAATGCACGTATAGAGAGGGCACATTGTCCCTGCCCACAGGTTCACCTATGTAACTGCAAACAGTGACATATGGCCATACTGGTAACTGTACACACATAGCTAGGATAAAAACTGTTATCTCACTGCTAGGATACTACAAGCAGATAACAGTATGAAGCAATATCACTCTCATGCCACAAATGCTATTCAACACAAGCCTAGTTTGTGTAATGCACAAGTACTGTGCCTGTAATCACATATATAACAGACTTAATCTGTGGAACATGAGATAAGTACTGTGATCTGCAGTGTATAAGACTAGATAGGTAGGGGTTCTAATCTCACTCCAGAGAGAGAGAGAGAGAGAGAGTGTGTGTGTGTGTGTGTGTGTGTGTGTGTGTGTGTGCGTGTGTGCGTGTGTGCGTGTGTGTGTGTGTGTGTGTGTGTGTGTGTGTGTGTGTGTATTCCCCTGCAAATCAACAGACATGCCCTCATGGGCTATCCAGCAGTAATGGTTATGCACTTTTTGGGCCTTTAACCTGATGCTGGCTTTCAAGCTGCCCTCTTCTACAAGGCCTGATGATGTCAGCCACCTTACGACTACCAGCTGACAGTGTAGTGTCAGACGTAATCCATGGTGCATGCAATAAGTACTGTGATCTATACTGTATAAGACTAGATAGGTAGGGGTTCTAATCTCATTCCAGCCCACTTGGTGTGTGTCTGTGTGTGTGCATGTGTATTCCCCTGGAAAACAATGGACATGTTCTCATGGGCTATCCACCTGCAAAGGTTATGCACTTTTTGGGCCTGTAATTTGCTGCTGGCTTCCAAACTGCCCTCTTCTACAAGGCCTGATGATGTTAGCCACCTTAAGACTACCAGCTGACAGTGTAGTATCAGACATAATCTGTGGTACATGCAATAAGTACTGTGATTTATAATGTATAAGACTAGATAGGTAGAGGTCCTAATCTCATTCCAGCCCACTTGGTACATGTGTATATATCTATAGGGCATAACCTTGATAATCTAGACATAGGTAGGGTTTTACAGTGTTTTATTTGTAGCGGGTGATGTGGACCCCCAAAGTACTGACCACAACAAGGCCTGTTTATGTCATCAAGCATAATATGTCATAAACTGATAGTACTAGCAGACATGAGGTATGCTGCATGCAACACATACTGTGATCTGTAGTATGTACCATTACATAGGTAAGTGTTCATATTTACATACAGCCAACTTGCAATACGTGTGTACCTTGGCCTGTCCTGTACGCAGTGATTGGAAGTGATGCTAGCCTCAATGTAGCCATATTTGTATGTGAGCCTGTTAGAGCATTGCACATCATGTTATGAAAAGATAGGATGTTTGAACTGAACTAGGATAATGGCCATACAGCCCTCATGATCATAGACATCATCATACCCATAGTTACAGGATCAGCACATACTGCCCCAGTCCAAGAGGGACACAGGCAGACACCCTGTGTTGATATGATAGTCACCCAGGCAATCAGACAAATGGCATGTGCTGAGCTGCACTGAGGTGTTCTGCATGCCATTAGGCAGGGTTCTGTTCCAAGGGTGTGTTTCAGTCTGCTAGACAAATCTCTCCCACAAGCATGTAGTACTAACGTCACATACTAAGTTAATGTCCTTACAGTGAGTCATCTATCTACTATGCTATATACCTAATACATCATACAACATAAGGTACATAAATATATGTGGTGTACTCATGACAAATGCCAGCATACAGTACCTATCGGTAACCGCTACAAGTGGCATGGTAAACCAACACTGCATTACACAAGTACATGTTAACTAATATAGTCACCCTGTGCATCAGACCCATAACTTCATTTCCCTGCATCGATGGTGAGGATGGTAGGGATGTGGCACAGGTATCATCACTTGCACAGGGTGTTGTGTGGGGTGCAGGAGGCCTAGGCTGGCCCAAATGGCAGACAGCATATGTGTGAGTCAGGAGGGGAGAATGTAAGATGGACCATGGGGAGGTGCCATGTGTGTCTGTAGGTGACCTGCATTTGACAGTGGTGTGTGAGTGCATGCATGTACACAGTCAGTCTCAGTGTTAGCCCTACACTTGTGTATGTTGGACAGCTTTGGACCGTACATGGTAGAGTTGACAGTTCAACATCTCTGGCCATGAACATGGGAACTGACACCTCCATGCCCAAGGTCAGAAGTAGTGCTAGTACCTGATGCTGACTGCTGTCTGCAGGGACTGTGTCCCCATGGGACCACCCAGGACCATGATCCTATGGCCTGCCACATCATGGAGTGGATAGAACACTTCCCTCTGTAGCTCTGGATGTACTGCCACTATGGGGAGCATGAGTGTACACGGCCACGTGGACTGTCAGTAGATGAAGTTGCTGAGGGTCCGACATTCAACTCCAACCACACGTTCCAGCACAGTGCATGGTCTAAGACAGACACTGTTTCAGCTCACTGTCTGTCTACTGCTTCAGTGAACCAATCCAGGGTGCCCCCAATGCAATGGAAGCAGTCATGGATGTCAGACTGTACTGCACCCATAACCTTCCATTTAAAACATGCCTGTGCCACCATAATGGACTGAAACATGCACCGAGTGACCAGTGATGTGACACCTGCAACAGATGGTGGATGGACAGCAGGCCTCCTACAAGCACCCATGCCAATCCACCTGTGTGAGACCTTGCCAGCTCCCAGGCTACGGCCAGTGTCTACACTCACTGGAGCCATAGTTCCCACACTTTCCTGTTCATTGTCCCCACTCTCTGACTTTACAATATCTGTGGCCTTCGGGGACAGGGTATGTGTGGGCATACAGACTGTGTGTGGCAACAATGGGGACAAAAGGGGGATGTCTAACTCTGGGACAGATTCAGCCCCTGAAACCCCTACCTGTGCCTCACTGTGCCCACCATCATCATCAGAGTCCAAAGACACACTGATATCAGGTTGTGTAGGGGACAGACACCAACCCCCACAGTCACTTGCAATAAGAAAAAAAAAAAAAAGCATTACATTAATACCTGCACTATTGTGTATGAAAAGCCTCCAAGACTCATAACAATGAAGACCCACAACTGGATTAGCGGTCAAACAATTTTCTTCTCCACGGTCGTCCACAAAACATTCCTGTGAACAAAATCCAAATTCAACTCAGGACCTTTATAACAATCCCTTGAAATAAATCAAGTAAAATATGACCAGAAATATTTACCTTTTAATTAATCAGTATGACACTATACTTGAAAAAACAACACATAAAAACCCAATACACCTCTCTTAACATATATATGGAAATACACATTTCACATTTACCTTCAACCTGTTGCATTTTAAAAGGCATTTTAGATTCCTTGCCTCATTTAAACCAGATACCTTTCTTGCTCTTAACTGTAACTGCCAAAGTGTATCTGTTTGTTGAACTACACTCCTGTGACTACCCCTTCTAGAAACCTTAGGTACCTGTTTCAGACTGGAATTTAAGAACATCCTACACTGCTTACACACATAGTTATGTTTACATAGGGCATTATTCTCGCCCTTAACTGTACTAGAATATAATTTTTCCTTAACAAACAAGTATCATGTTTACCAGGAGCAGGACCACAGCCTTGGGCAATGCCTGAAGACCTGTGAAAAGTTAAGGGTGGGGTAATGTCAGCACAACAAGGTTATACATCCATATATCTCACATTTAAGATAGCTACTGTGTTACTTGTTGTATTGGTCACAATCTCAGTATGAGTGTGTAACTGAGGTTAAACTTACCCCAAAGAACAAAAGACCTGACACCCACATAAATGTATCTACAACCTAGCACACTGACTGCTACAGTGTTACAATGCTGATCACAGTAAGCTTACCTGCAAGCTCCTCATCTGTGGAAACTGTGGCATCCACCTTCACGATGTATGGTGTGATGAATGCCAGCATGCTGTTGTGTGTGCCTACGTTCACCAGGAACTCCTCAGTGGCTGAGAATGGTTGTTCTGCTGCAGGCCCTCCACCGGTCACAGCACAATCCCTGGCTACATCTGCTGCCCTTTGTCGTGCAGCATTTATCATGTTGGTTGCCCAGTGTGGAACCTGCTCATATGTCCTACCCTGTTGGTCCACACCAATCACATCACGGACAAGGTCTGCCCACAATGCAGCCCACTGTTCCCTGCTTTGTCTCCACCTGGATAGTAGGATGTGATGATGTTGCCTTAGTGCTTGCAGTATAATTTCATTCTCCGCATTTTAGAAGTATGTATGGTGTTTGTGGTACATTCCTGAAAGACAACAAAAGGGGAACACATTACAGGATCACATATGTGGACATACACTACGTACAGATACAGTAAGTCCAAAATGGCTGGCACTAATGACTACTTTCTTACACATGTCATACTCCGCAGTGTGCAAACAAAGTGTGTGGATACAACTGCGATAGTAGCAATAGTCAGGTATTCCCATGTGTGCCATGAGAGCTAGTGCTGTATTATCATATACCCAAAACTCAGATCTACTGTGGTATGTCACCTACGGGCAACCCCTCGATAATATGTCATACGAACAATCCCACACTAATAGCAGTGTGCTATTACAACCACTATAAACGGACAGTCCAACGAGACTAGTGTGTCACAATGGCAAAAGACAATACACCCTTGATGTTTTGTATGTCCTCTGTAGGTGTAAGACAGCAGGAGGTCACTGATGTCATTATCACAGGTCTAAGACAGGCTTAATGCTGTAATCACTATTCTATGTAAGTCTATTCACCCATCTGCAACCTGTTGTACACAAACATTTACATACCTGATGGAGTGCAGTACTCCTCTGTTGATATGTGGTGATAATATAGTTGTCACAATGTCGTGCTCTGTGTCAGGAAGGTCTCATACAGAATGGTTCCCCATAGCCAGCTGCTTGCCTTTTAAACATGCGTCCCAGCAGCAGGTGATTACCTCCAAACCAATCTATGGTTTTGAAATGATAATTGCAGCCAAAACACTTTGCACTAACATCAGCCAATGACATGCAACCACTGTAGAATATATAAGGTCTTCATGTAGATTAAGGGCCCCTTTCTGATATGTTGTGCTGGACATTACTGGGGTGAGGAGACTACATCATCACAGAGGGTAGGTCTGCAGTAGACACCTTTACATAGAGATGAGTGTGCTACAGGTTGCAGCTACTGCTGCAGGTAATAGACATAGGCAGAGAGTGTGAAGACTTTGGAGGACAACAAGCTGTAGGAGTAACTGTGTGAGCTGTGTCAGCCTTGTTGTAGAGCCAGGCCCAGAATGAGAGTACCCTCTACACTCCATTGAAGGCATGTGTTTAAGGTAAATATATTCAGCAACAGTATCAGTAACAGAGTACTAGGCAACATGTTTGGTGTGTCCTTGAGCAAGATGGGATATATATATATATATATATATATATATATATATATATATATATATATATATATGTGTGTGTGTGTGTGTGTGTGTGTGTGTGTGTGTGTGTGTGTGTGTGAATATGTCCACCATTTGATCATCTTCCACGCCATGTATTACAGTCTAGTAGTAATTTGCAGCATGTGAGAGCAGTCTTTGTTACAAGCAGGAACTTCAGATGTGTATGTTCATTGTTCAGCTGTGGTAATCTGCACTATGACTCTGAAAGGATTATGTGGTGCACTCTGATATTAGTGGCCCTCATTTGCAGTACCTGAGTTGACATTCTCTGTGAATGCATATTACTGCATGATGTGACAATTTATGCACATATACATTTGCTATAGGAATACCTGAAGTGTGTTCGTACCTGCAGGCCTGTGACTTCCATCAGTTAAAAGCAGTCAATTCATTTGAAATGCATTGTGCAGATAAAAAGTGCATGACTTTGTCATTAATTGCTGGCTTCACAATACTGAAAATACAGTGCTACACACAACTGGATTTGATCCCAGGATTGTGTGTGGCAAAAATGTCCTGTTTATGAGGCATTTAACAGACTGAGCTACTGAGTCACTGCTGCAGCAGATGTATTTGCAAGACATATGTACACACCTACAGGCTGTGACAATCATGTTCTCCATCCATCAGTATGCACAAGGCTTTATATGGATGTATTTCTGCACCAGGGTCCCAGTTGCACATGTATTTTGCGATTAATGCCTTAGCAGGTGTCTTTCTACATGTTGCTGATAAAAGGGCACATGTACCTGCTATCAGAGGCCTCACTTACATCTATTATTATGTCCTTGGCTTTGTAGTGGTGTACTATTGCGCCAGTGTCCCAGGAACATCCCCATGTTTTCCATTAAGTTTTATTCAAGTTTGTGATGCACGACACACCACCCAGCTATGCTGAAATGTACATAATAACTGTAACTGGCAATTACTATGCCTTTTTTGAAAGCACCTATTTTAAGTAAGAGTTGCATGGTGTGGCAGGTTAATGCAGTGGTCTGCAGGTGTGATGGTCTTGGGTTCAAAACATAGGAGGACAGGTGTTTATTTTGTAAATGTGTAATAGAATTTTATGGACACATATAATCAATATAGCTCTATTTAGCTGAGCTTAGTGAAGTTGCGTGATGCGGAGCGCCATGCAGCATTGCACTAAAAATATAAAGAAAAGAAAAATGTATTAAATAGGAAAGTAGTGAAATTGGGTGCAAGATGGGGGAAATACATAGTGGAAGGCAGGTAGAAATGTGCAGGAAGGGTGTAGGAAAGAACCATAGCTATCCATTTCTTGTACAGCTACAACTGTGCACTTTGTCAGAAGCTACTTTTCTGTAAAAAAAAGAAAAAAAAAACTGTAAGCCTGTTTCCAATCTTTCCTGTAACTAGTGTTCCAGATACAGATTTGCTGTATCCAGGACTGTATGTAAGCTTCTGTGCCCCCCAAGCCTTTCTGTGTTGGAGGGAAGTCTTCTAGCTTATCAGTGGGAGTGATAAGCACTAGGTAACCTGTCTACCACATAAGGAGTGGCTCTGGCCCAAAAATTGTAGTTACTGGCCATTTGGGCAATCTCTTCCATCTCTCTCAACTTTCTGATTTGAAAGCCTGCATTTGCACTTGTTTCTGTCCTGTAACTCATCTAGTGCAGATACAGATTCTTAGTTTTAGCACTTAAATTTGCTTATTTGTGCTCAGCACTTGTTCAGAACTTGTAAGCACTAAATAAGCTACTAATTACTATAGCACTCAACCTTCCTCATTACCTAGAGAAAAACAGTTTTTGTACTTACTTTTCTCACTTGCTTAGAGAAAAACAGCTCTTGTACTCATTTTCCTCACTTATCTAGAGGAAAATAGTTTTTTATTCAGGCATGTCCAAGGGTCAACTCCCAGTGTTCTCTCCTGTCTATCTGATGAATCTGGGCATCTTGAGGCACTGTAGAAATTGCCTCATGTACACAGACAACCCTTTCCTCCTACCACCCAACACTACAACCTGTGAGAGATGCACTTATCTAGCCAAACTGGAGGTAACTCTCTCTCCAACCAAGACTGAACTTGACAGTCATGAGGAGAAGGTAAACATTTGCACCACACCACACTCATCACATAGTCTCACTAAATCTACACCACCAAAATCCATACATAGTAAAACAAACATATTCGCAGAGGCTCTCAATAATAATCTGTCTAAGCAACAGAGACCTCCAAAGTAGAAACACAAGCAACCTCCATCCCCCAACACAACCCAAATGACACATAGCCCACAGACTCAGTGTGCCACTCAACCACAACCAATAAGGCAAAACAAAGTACCCAACACACTAGTCATAGGCGACTCTATAGTCAGGCACACTGATGTCCCACTCACCAGGCTAAACAAGGAAAAGGTTACTGTCAGCTGCCTGTCAAGTGCCAGGATCCACCACATAACCCATGCATTCAGGTCACTCCACAACATGTACAAATATGACTCTGTCATTGTCCATGTTGGTGTGAATGACCTGAGACGTACCTCCTGGACTACATGAAAAGCGACATGGAAGAGCTCTCCGATCTTGTAACCCAGGCAGGTATGACCCTAGCCCTGAGTAGCATTCTGCCATCACCCAGAATGATACCGCAGTACAAGGACAAAATGATTGACTTCAACAATTGGCTAAGCTTCTGGTGTCATTCTAAGGGGATCCAGTATCTGTCTGCTTGGGATGACATGGTTGACTAGACCACGATGCTTTGCCACAGATGGCCTGTACCTGTCTCCCCTGGGATTCCGGATACTGGCTAAGGCTCTTGTTGCCTCTATAGTGCCTTTTTTAGGCAAGGTTCAAATGACAAATTCACCACTGTAACAGGAACAGGTAAGCAAAAACTGAGGGTAATACTACTCAATGCTAAACATTTAAATCTCAAAATGCACTCACTCGAGGCAATCCTTAAAATGGAGAACATCGATATTTGTGCAGTGACTGAGACCTGGTTCAAGGCTCCAGAGAGCACCCCTGCACTGCCAGGCTATAAATCATACCACACTTTTCGACCATGTAACCTGGACCAAAACACCAAAGGCAGAGGTGTGTCCATATTCATTAAGGATATCCACACCTCCAGGCTAGTTGCTCAGCATAATGGATCCGAGGTTATCCAAGTGCAACTAACTCTGGGCAAAACTGCAATCCAAATTGTAGCTTGCTACAGATCCCCCACCATGCCCCAGGATTCCCACTCCTCTTTTCTTGATGTGCTGAAAAATTTTAGGGTTCAACCAAACACCCTAATAATGGGCGACTTCAACTACCCCACCATTAACTGGGAAAACTACTTGTGTACCAACTCCTTAGCTCAACACTTTTTGGGATTCATAAACTCCAATGCCCTGGATCAACACCCCCACCAGGGGCAACAATATCCTGGACCTTGTCATTACCAACATGACTGACCAGTGTTCCACACCTGAAGTCAACTCCTCATTGGTCCGATCTGACCATAAGCTAATCACCCTTGATATCCACATCCCACCCCTACACCCCATTAAGGAAACCATGGTAAAAAATTTTTCCAAAGCCAACTTCATGCTTCTTAAGACAGAAATGGTGAACTTCATGACACCCATGCAGATGGACAATACAGTTACAACTGCTGAACCCTACACCAATGCACTCTGTAAGCACTTACACGAGTGCATGGATTGTGCTATCCCAAACAAAACCAAGACGCTATCCTCCAAAAAAAGGAAGCCAATCTGGTGGCCCCCTGCCATAAACAAACTGTACAACAGAAGGAAGAAACTGTTGCAAAAGAGAGTAAAATCCCATGAATGGAGAAGCTCCCTGGTCAGCCTCAGTAAGAAGCTGAGATCCCTTATAAGATCCTCCAAAGCTAGCTACGAAAACAAAATCACCACTAATTCTAAAGACAACCACAAAGCATTCTATAGCTATGTCAAGAATCTCGATGGCAACACCCAGATCTGCTCTGAGTTACAGCACAACAGCACGAAAATTACAGAACCAACTGATATTGCCAACATCCTGGCAGATAGGTTCAGTACTAATTTTACCCTACCTCACCCCCCAAAGGGCCCAAATCTATACAGGAAGAATGCAGAGTCCCTGTAATCACAACTGCACAGGTAAAAGCTGCACTCTCTAAAGCCAAAAACACAGCATCCATGGGACTGGACAACATCCCAGGCTGCGTTTTACACAAACTTCAGAACAAACTGGCTCCCCACTTAAGCACAATGTTCAATAATAGCCTTGCATCAGACTTTGTGCCCACTGAATGGTGCACAGCAACAAGTATCCCACTCCACAAAAGGGGAGCCACCACTTATCCTGGGAACTATCAACCTATTAGCCTGACGAGCCTGGTCTGCAAGGCCATGGAATGTATAATCATGGAACTCATAAACAAAGACATTGGTAACCACCAAACTCTGGATCCCACCCAGTTCAGGTTTGTGAAAGGCAGATCATGCCTCCTGAACCTGATTGACTTCTTTGAAGAAGTCACCAAAGCCGTAGATGAGGGTTAGGTGGTTCACACAGCCTATCCTGACCTCGCCAAGGCTTTCGACACCATCCCCCAGTCTGGATTTATAGCTAAACTCACTAAACTAGGTATAAATCCCTACATCACAAAATGAGTTGCCAACTGGCTCACTGACAGAACCCACACTGTAAAAGTTGCAGACTCCAAATTTGACCTCAAAGCAGTGACAAGTGGAGTACTACAGGGTTCTGTCCTGGGACCTCTCCTGTTTGGTATCTACTTCTCTGAAGTGCAGACTAACACAGAAGGCCTCTGGCTAATTAAGTTCACAGATGACTGCAAACTAGGAGCCATAGTCAAGTCCCCAAATAATGTGGACATCCTACATAAGGGCCTTGCTGAGACAGATGCCTGGTGTCAGAGCCATGGCCTCAAGCTCAATGCCAAAAAGTGCAGTGTCATCCCCTTTGGTAAAAACTCTGTACCCATGAACTAACACAGAGGCAGCAATCTACTTAACAATGAATGTGTGATAAGGGACCTTGGGACCCAGGTGGACAGTAGTCTCTCCTTTGATAGTCACATCGCCACAGTAGTCAGGAAGTCCTTCTACGTGGCACACCTCATCATAAAAGGGTTCTCATCCAGGAAAAAAGAGGTCATTGTTCCCCTCTACTCGACACTCATTAGACCCATTATAGAGTACAATGCCCCTTTTGGAATGTACCTCACAAGACATCTGCAGCAGTTGGAAAGGCCACAGAAGTACCTCACAAAGATGATTACTGGCCTCAAGCAAATGCCCTACACTGACCGTCTCAAAAAACTCCAGCTTTACTCTGTAGCATATCACCTACTCCGAGGTGATCTCTGCCTAACATATAGAGCTATGTCAAACCCAGAGCTGTTGGACTTGCTACACCTAAAGAAATCCCAATCCCTACGAGCTACACGCTCTAGGGACCTAAACCTTGTCACCACAATAAACAGGACATGCTGGAGGGATAGATTCCTGTCCCAGAGACTTCCCATACTCTGGAACAGGCTACCCATCTATGTCAAGCAAAGTTCTTCATTAGCACTCTTCAAGAAAAATCTTGATGAGTGGATGGGAAATAGGAAATACACCTCGGGGATCACTTCTGTGTCTCTGCTTGACAGTGGCACAGGAAAACAACTTTCTTGGGTGACGTAAGCCAGAAAACCTTGTTGGCTAGGCTTACGTAGGCCCTTGGGATGATAGCCTAGTACCTACCTATAAACCTATATGTACATGGCTTTGAACTCTCACCCACAGAGAGAAGGGTGAGGACAACATAACTGCATTGTCAAGCCAGTTGGACCAAATTACTTCTGTCCAGTGCACATGTGGGTGAAATGAAGAGCTATGCGGAGTGATATTTTTTTGGGAGGGGACAGGTGCCCATGTTTTTTTAAGGTGTGAGTGGAATGCTGGGGAAGGGAGATAGGTATGTGTGGGGGAGATAAGTTGAGTAGGTAAGGATGCATTTGCAGACAGACAAGACAGCAGACAGGGGTGGTGTGTCACACATGAGGGTGGTGAACATCTTGGAGAAGGAGGGTGTTGTGGAATCCAAGTCCCATGTGCCTCCAAACAGCAGAATCATGACTCACATCCCCAACAATGGGACTGTCGGCACTGCTCCTTCACAGGCCTGAGGGTGGCAGTGCTGTAGGCTGGGCACCTGGGCAAGGCTGACCCACCAGGGTCAGCCAGCATGCCCTCAATCTGGCGCAAGCATCTGTCAAACCCACAGTAGACTATTCTGTGCACCAAGACAGGCAGCTCATCCTGCGTGATAACACCCTCTCCACCACTGCTCCCAGAGGGAGGCCGGGCCCTGTCCTGTAGGGCGGTACTACCCGATGCCACAGGTATTGCAGGGGGCAGCAGAGGGGGGCACCACCGTTCTGGGTCCCAGGCATGCTGGGACCCAGTGCTATGGCTGGTTGAGGCAAGGTATGGGGATCAGCCAGAACTGGCATACCTTGAAGTGCTGTGGTATTTGAGGTATAGCAATAAGTTGAGGTTAGTTATGAACAAATCATTGTTAGTATTAACAGCATGGAACTTCATTTTAATTAACCCAGATATATAGCAATGTATATTATGTATGACACAACATGAAATAACAGAACAGTCAGTATGTTAACAGCATGCCAGTAACAGTTAAGCATAAGGCCAACAAAACGATTAATTTAGCAAGATATGTTAATATGAAAGCATAATAACACATAACAATAATAAACCACATAAGGCCAACCAAACAGTTATTTTAACAAGCTATGTTACTATGAAAGCGTAATAACACATAACAATAATAAACTACATTTACCAAAATATAGTTACTGTAACAAGAGATGTTAATAGTAAACCATAATAATAAATAACAATAATAATTACATGAAGATAAGGGGTGGGACGAGAGAGAAAAACAGTCCATTAGTGACATTGCAGGTTATATCCCTGAAAACAGTGCTAATATTTACTCTCCAGGTGTGTACTGTCAGTTTTGTGTACAGTGACTACAAGTCTCCTATAGGTGATGTAGCACATACATACATCTCAAGCTGTTTGCATGGGAAAGTATGGGCCAAACAATAACAAATGGAGGTGCACAACTAGATAGAACAGTTGCACATCATGTGGACTTATATAACTACCAAGGTGTTCTATAAGCAGATTTGGTAATACTTTGCATTCCAGGTAATCATTTCTGTGGTAATCCTGTCACAGATGGATTACACAATACTGAGTACAGTACAGTACAAGAAATTGTGACATATGACAGGCATGTTTGTGTACAGTACATAAACTAGACAGAGGTCATGCCTTAGTTGCCAGTCATGGGAATATAACCCAATAGCTGTAACTACAGGGACATCTGCAAATAATGTAATAACTGACTGCAGCAACTTAGTACAGACATGCAAGGCATACAGCCATATTGGAAGAAGACAGATTTATTTATGAATCAACAATGCTGGTGAACACGTTATTCTTACTGATTTTAAAGCTCTGTGTAATCTGGGCACAATATTTGCTCATAACATGGGCTACCTCACTCATATACCTTTTGTTCCTGGGGAGAGAGAAAATGTGAGCATTACGTAACTCATAGTGTGCTAGTGATAACCTTGAACCATACCATGAGTTGAGCAATACAAGTTACAGGACATTCTTTTTGCATGCTAGAACTATTACAGTGCTATAATTGACTGCAGTGGCAGTAAACACACATGCATGGAAAACAACTGTAATGCATATATTAATACAGCTTTATATTAGAATCAGCACTGCTGGTGAACACTTTTTATTGGTACTGCTTTGAAATATCTATGAAGTCCACACACAATATCTGCTCATAACATGGGCCACCTCACCCATATACCTTTTGCTCCTGTGGTAGGGGAAATGAGAGCATTATGTGACTGGTGATGGCCTGGTGAAAATCTTGACCCATACTATGGATTTAACCATACAAGTTACCCAATATTCTTTTTGTATTCTAGAACTATTACAGTGGTATAATTGACTGTAGAACACACATGCATGGAATACAACCATACTGCACATATTAAAACAACTTTATTTTAGTATCAACAATGCTGGTGAACATTTTGTTTTGTTATTGCTTTGAAACATCTGTGAAGTGCACACACAATATCTGCCCATGGAGTGGGCTACCTCACCCTTATACCTGTACTATCTGAAGTAGGAGGAACACAGAGCATTATGTGACCAATATTGGCCTGGAGACAGCCTTGGATAGTACTATGAGTTAAGCAATACAGTTTGCAGACTATTAGGTTTGCATTCTGCAACTATTACAGTGTTATACTTGACTGCAGCAACCTTACCATAGACAAGCAATGCATATAGCTCTACTGCCATGGTTATGACAACACAATCCTGCTGGACACCATTTTGCTTACTGTTATTGGTATTGTTTATTCAACTTCAGTTATGTATTGTTCAAGTATTGCACTACAGTTCTAATTGCCCATTTATTGCACTACAGTTCTACTTGCCTATTTATTGGACAACAGTTTTTCTTGTGTATACTTTATTGCAGTACATGATTTACTCTTTCTTGCTTATTGCATTACAGTTAGCATACTAAATCCATATTCACCACGCTCACGGAGCAACCTGGCCAGGCGCCCAGCATGGGACTTGACATTGCGAGCCCTCTCAGCTGCAGCTGTTGGAAGAGAAGCACACCATTATGCATACGAGTTTTGCAGACATTCAGCTTGCATTTTGGTAAGACAGAGAAATACATACTTACATACTTGTGGGGCATTCCCATCTCTAGCTTCTTGGACCCAGGTGTCCAAGTTTCCCCTCTTTCTCCTTTTCAGGTCTTTGTAATGGTGAAGACACTGCTCACCTATGTGGGGAATACCAGTAACACTGCCGAGTTCCCTGGCCAAACAGTCCCAGGCCTCTGCCTTACTCTCTAAGCCCTGGAATCCACCCTGCATCAGCCAGGGTGCATGGTTTTGTACCAGGAGCCCAACCATGACCCTGGACTCCTGAATGCCCCACTTCTGTGCTCGACACCTTCGCCAACAATGCCTGCCATACCAACAGTTGATTGAGCTCCAAAGAATGATGCAGCATTCCTGCCTATTCAGCTTAATATAGGCTGTTTTCCCACTCTTACATGTCATTGAGCAACATTCAAAAAAGCAGCACCATGCAAACCAGCTAAGCAGTGCTGATCAGTGCAAAAAAATCACAGAACCGTGATTTTAGCAAAGTTTAGCACTGTGCAAACATTGGTAGCCATTAACATGTTTATGCACTACTTAGCATGAATGAGCAGTCCTTAGCAGAGTGCAGCAGTGCCAAATTTCACAATACTTTTATTAAATTATAGAAAAATAATAGATTCATTTACAGACATATTCTGCCTGTTAAAGACTTGAACCCAGAACCTACTACACATATTGCCGGAACTCTACCCATGTAGCTAGTTGGATGTTATAAAAACTGGTATACCTTCACATATACTACTAGGCTACCTGTTAGCGTTGATGAGCACCACGCCACACCACGCAAACATACTTAACACCCCTATAAATAAATAATTAATTACATCCGGTTTCTATTTTTAGATGTCTTGCAGGTATTGGCTATGTATGTATAAGCTCCACTTGGCTCTGCTGTGCTCTGCACCTCACAAACGGCAATTAAAAAAATTTAAAATATATATATATATATATATATATATATATATATATATGTATATATATATATATATATATATATGTATATATATATATATATATATATATACACACACACACACACACACACACACACACACACACACACACACACACACACACACACACACACATTTAATTATGATAATTAATTACATCTGGTTTCTATTTGTAGATATCTGGCAGGTGTCAGCTGTCTATATGTGAGCACAGCTTAGCATTGCTGCTCTCCACGCCATTGCACGCAAACATGAAGAAAGAAATTAAAAGATCATACAAATGACATATTATACATTTGACACACTTCACAATATTACAACAGTGGTGGAGAGCATTACAGGGAGCCTCACACTCATCTGCAGCCATGGGTAGCCACTATACCTCTCCCTACACTAATTCAATATCCATGTTCCTCAGCTCTCCCTTGGCAATGCATCATCATTAATATGTATGACGCACTGCTGAGGGGGAACTCTGGCCATGTATTTGGATACATCCCTTGTAGGCTCTACATGGTGCCTACATGCATTTTATTAAATCCTGGGGGATATCTAATATATAAATGCTTAATTAAAAGTATTCACATATCTTGAGTTGGAAGGACTGATAGCTATGAACTTTACCTTGATCAATAAACATAAAGTGTGGGAATTAAGATTGCAAATGTTACATTAGTTAAATCCCATTACCATATTAAGTTTGATACATTATGTGGAAAGTCATTTTAGATATATATAATGGATACATTGTAGTGCTATTTTAGCTGTATATTCACAAATCACTCAATATTTGTGATGATTTTCCCATTAAAACATTATTTAATCTAGCCTTAAAACTAACAGTATACAAAGCCCTTAAGCCACTAAGCAACATCTATGGTTATAGAATTAATTAATGTATTAAGCTGAGCTAAATTCAAGACATTATAACAAACACAACATAGATCTGTTATTCTATATTTCTATATTTCTAAGTAACCCATATTTTCTTATCAGTCCCATTATTTAGCCATATTGAGATTAATATTATAATGAGCTATCTATTGGCTTCTTGTGAAATAAGTAATTAAAGCAGTTATATTTAAATGTGAAAATAACGAAGTTGATAAAGGATGATAATATATAATTCTCATTTTAAAAACAGAAATGCCATAATTAATTCTAAAATATAACTAAAATACATTAAATAAGACTCAAATCTTCTCATCGTATCTAAAAAAGAAATGTAGGTATCTCTTGATAATATCTGTTTTGAAGCAAAGTCCCAAATGACTTTAGGCAATCTAAAACTAAAACAAATGTATAGCTGTATTTACTAAGCATTATGAAAGTACAATAGAGACATTAAGTTACTGAAACAGAAATACAAATGTAAGCACAAGCATGTGAATTCTTACATTCATGCACACATACCCACACACACACACGCACACACACACACACACATATATGTATATATATATATATATACTCATTTGACTATATACATATGTGAATGCATAAATAATGTAAGTAACTTATGTGTATAAGCATGTGATCTAATTCTTGCAACTGAATGATTTTCAGTCAAATAGAAAATACAGTTATAAAACAGAGCATCACTTAACATTTGATAAATTATAATCTATAGCTAGAACGATTAATCAATAACAGACTTATCCAAGGCCCAATTTTATAACAGATTATGTATTATTTGATTCTACAACTATTTCTGTAACAGGTGTTTAAGTCATCAGGAAAAAAAACTAAAATCATTATTAACACTATTGATGTATAAATGAGTTTTATATAAATAAGTTATTAATAACTTATTCAAATGAAACAACTGTGTTTAAGTACGTATGCATCTTAGAAGTGTGTCTTATTTAACATGACCATGATTTCGAGTTGAAACTACTTGTGCACTCACTTCAAAAAAAACTGTAAACTAGCTTTTGTTGTCATGACGATAATTAACAAATTCAACAGACAGCAGACCAGAGAATAATTTTACTGTTCATCATGCTGCCAACCACATTAATACAAATGTTCCCAATTCTTCACAAGTCACTAACAAACATATTCAGTCACACAGTATAAAATACTCAATCAGACTATAAGTCCATTAACCCAGTACATTTAAGCAGGAGAGGCAGTCAACCACCAGTGAAATCAGCCACTGTGCAAATGTCGTAACTCCCCAAAACTAATAAGCCCTGAATTATTACTGACATAGTTAAAACTACTCATGCACTCACTTCAATAAAGCTTAAGCAGAGAAAATAGTCTCTGTTACCATGGCAAAAATTCCGCACTCAATCATTAGCTCAATCAACAGACAGTTAACCAGAGAGTAATTTTTACAAAGATCCATGTTGCAAATCACACTATACAAATGTTTCTAATATTCTAGATCATTAACAAACACACTCACACACACAGCACATCAAATGCCCAACAAAATCAAAAGACCATTGACCCAGCACATTCAAGTAGAAGAAACAGTCAACCCCCAGTCAAATCAGTCCCCACATTATATCACAACTCACCCAAAACAAATAAGTCTTGAATTATTACAGCCATATACCAAACCAAAATCACATCATCCACAAAGTGAATTGCTGACTGACCACAATGAAACACACTAAAAACCAATCTATGTACTCCCAAAATATCCTAAGGGAAGTGAACAAATGAACTTAGTGGACAAAATATTTCAAACAAGACATTTCACCACAAGAAGAAGAATTATTTTTTTGACACATCTTTACAACAAAAAGAGCACATCTTTAAGAAAATAATAAATTAGTAGAGCAACCAAATATATTGAAATATACAGTCATAAAAGTAAATAAATGCATTATTTGAAACGAGTATTATGAGTATGACTCTCTGTTAGAACAATTATATAAGTATGTTTAGAGTGAGTGATTTGAATGAAATGTGAACAAAGAAGATATGTACTGTTAATAAAGCTGTTAACAAGCAAGCCATACACAAACAAAATGAGTAGAAAAACAAAGAAAGACAGAGCTTAGTATGTGAATTACTTAAGAATGCTAGAATTCTAAACTGCTGTTAAAATTAACTGAAAAAATGGTCATTAGAAGTGAAATATTATACAAATTAATAACTAAATGAACTAATCACCAAAAGTAATGAATCTTGCATGTATTAAACAAACCTACTAAAAACTGAACAATAAAGAAAGAAAGAAAAAGAAGTTATACCACCAGGCTATAACATCCTAAGGCTTGATCGAACCAATGGAAAGGGAGGTGGGGTAGCTGTTCTGTACAAATCCATGTTTGAAGTGTCCAATAATGCCCTGCAAACATCCCTGTTTGGCAATGCTGAAATTCTTAACACTAAGCTCCACATTAATAAGAACAAATGTAAAAATCTCGTTTGTGTGTATATACCCCCAGGCAATAACATAAATACCCTTGAATATATCCAGCAAATACCCCCAAGAAACCATTGTACTTGGGGACTTCAACATAGACTGGAACATGTGTTCCACAGAACCCCTCACTCATCACATAACCCTTTATGGATTTTCACAGGTCATAACCTCCCCCACTAGGATCAGTAAACCCAACAATAAAGCAAGTATTCTGGATTGGATTCTTGTTAATACCCTTCCCCTCAGTTACAAGAGTGGGACCCTGCCTGATGATGAAAGTGATCATCTCCTCACCTATTTAATCAGGCAAAAAGCTGATATCCACAACCAGTCCATTTTTAAAACAATAAGGAACAATAAGAATTTCAACTGCACAAATTTCCAAAATGAACTCAAATCTTGCAATTGGTCAGTTCTGAAACAATTACCACTTGAAGAAGCAGTAAATTGCTTTAATACCAAATTCCTATCCATGCTTGACACCCATGCACCAGCACGGACTATTAGAACCAAAACAAAAGTTGCTCCTTGGCGCTCAAAATAAACCAGGCACAAAATGCTACTTAGAAATAAGGCTTGGGCCACTTCGAGGACCACAAAAAAATACCATAGATCAACTTAGATGCAGACAGCTAAGAAATGAAACAAAAAAATCCACCACATTAGACAAGAAAGACTATTACTTTCATCTACAAGAAAGACACCAAAACAAACCACAAAAGTTTAGGGTAGGTATAAACAAACTCCTTAGTCCAGAACAGTCCTCCACTCCTACCCCCTTGAATTCTAACCAAAAACCTCCAGCAGAAATTACCAATACCTTTAACAGCTTTTTTACAACAACCATCCAGAACCTAGCTAACCAATTATCTCCTGGATGCCCATATTCTCCGGCCACTACATCCTGCTTCCAACTCCCCTTTAACTTCAAGCCAGTTTGAACATCTTTGATCCGAAAATTACTTAAAAAACTAAAGCCTACCACCCTGTCGGCTGATCTCCTCCCTACAGAATATCTACAAAAAGCTGCAGATGCCATAGCATACCCCATTACTATCCTGATCAATAGAACTATAACTGAAGCGTCCATTCCCTCCGTCTGGGAGATATCCCATGTTATCCCACTCCATAAAGGGGGCAGCTCTACTGAACTTTCAAACTATAGACCCATAGCTATTCTGTCACCCTTGGCTAAAATTATGGAAAAATGCATCCGCAATCAACTCCTTAACTATCTTATCCATAATTATCTTCTAGCCAACATCCAACATGGCTTTAGAGCATTCCATAGTACAACCTCAGCCCTCCTCTCCTTTTCTAACATCTTTAACCAACACCGAAACAATAATAAAATTTCCTCTGCTATCTTTCTCGATCTTTCAAAAGCCTTTGATATGGTAAACCAACAAATATTCATAAACACTTTGAAATCCATCTCCCTAGGGGACCAGGCCATCCAATGGTTTCAATCATATCTCAGTGGTAGACAACAGGCTAGGCTGTTCTATGGCAGAGCAAACTATCCACCCTTTTACCCATCACCCTCGGAGTACCCTAAGGCTCCATACTAGGTCCACTATTATTTTCCATTTTCATCAATGATTTGTATAAGGTCATCCCAAATGCAAGATGCATT
>NC_056744.1:1155174579-1155192079 GCF_019279795.1 Protopterus annectens
TATATGTATGTCTCTGAATTGCTTTGCCATGTTGTTTACCCTCCCTGGGTCTATATTAGAACATCGAAAGTTTAATGGTTCGAATCACTAAAGGTCGACCTTTAATGATCGAACCATTAAAATTTTGAATGTTCAGAAAAAAGAAATTTAAAAAAAAGTCTAAAGAGTGTAGGCCCCCCTGCACCCCCCACATCCCCCACTACTTAAATATACCAACTCCGAGACCACACTACATTGAAGTAAAAGGAAATCTCCCCTTATGGAGATTTCCGTTTACCAGCTTGACGTTCTGCACTTTCGCTATTCTTGTGTCGACAATATCAGATTCAGCATTGTCGGCTTTCGAGAATATAATAGATAACCGTTTACCCTCATTTACATTCGAGTCTATCTTCATTTTAACCATGTTGCGCATTGCCATATCATTTTATCGCCATTTGCATACTTTGTAGACTGCAACATTTCTCAGGTTTCTACACATGAGCTCAATGTGTCTTTCTCTGAATTGCCACAAACCTGTGTCTGGCCATTGTTCACAAAAAATTGTTTAACATGACACAAAAAATGTTTCTGAATCCCAGGAGTGTAAGATTACTGTTAACCAGTCCCTGAGGATGTTCAGTTGTCTACTTGCTACACAGTCTGGGCCTGATGCTACTTTAATGCTTCAGTCCCCTAAAATAATTTTAATAATTCCCTCTGTTAAGTCATGTGATCAAATTTCATTTTTTATTGAGATTTATCTCCAGCATGCGCAATAGAAATATTACAGGCATGATATCTACAGAAGGCACTTGTGAATGTAATAGCTGATTCAGCAATATATTGTCATTTTTAAATAGCATTTTATTTTTTTCTAGTTTCATCTTTTGTTGACATCCATACCAATCTCCCTATTTTATTTTTCATTTATGACTCTTTATTGTAATCCTTTTGATTTATCTTTATTTTGTTAGTAATTTGCTATTTGGTGCTATGCTCTGCTTTAGTACTTTTTGTTTTGCAATTTATTTTCCTATTGATAAATTCCTTCACTTCTTTACTAACAGTACCTTTTATTTAAGAGCTGGTACTTTTTTGGGAATCCACTAATTAGGAATTCCAGTTTAATAGTTTTAATTTTCCGCATATCTTAGCTTGTATTTTGTATATTTTTTCTTTGTTTTGTACTCATTCTACATATAATATTGTTGATTAGAAAGAACGTTGTGTATTTTTTGATCTCTGAGCTGGAGTTATGGCTGAAAGGGGTCAACAGACAGCTTACCCAGTAAACAAATATTAAATAAATATTAAATAAACTGTCAACCTGTCCTAGTTTTGTAATCACTCATTATACCTTGTATTCTGCACTCTCTCAATAATATTAAGTTTTATTTCTCTTGTTTGTCTCTAACTCTCATTGTTAACTATTTAGTCAGAAAACATAATCATACAAATATGGCTGCTTCCAATTTGAGACAATATATCATTGTGTTAATTCCTTTCATTTTCTTATAAGAGCCATATATTGAGTAATAAACTTCCCTTTGCTGGCTTTCTTATTAATTGAGTGACAGAATATCATATACATAATGTTACCCAATAGGTCAGAGTTTACTAACCCTTATCCCAGTCTCTGCATAGGAAATTCAAATTGCAAACTAGTACAACCTTTCTTGTTTTGACTGAAACATGGAGATCTCTAACACTATATCAGAAACAGTTGTATTTTCCATAAGTGCTTTATATATGGCTACTAGGGTAACATCAGTTCTAGTTCCCCTGTTTCAAGCTCTATTGTTTCTAGTTGATCCTTCAGATAAACCAATATAGCAATAACCCATGCCTGGGTGTGGGTAATGCTAAATTTACCCACGGTTGGCGTGGTTTGGTCCCGAGGGCGAAGCCCGAGGGATCAAACAAAGCCAACCGTGGGTAATTTAGCATTACCCACACCCAGGCGTGGGTTATTGCTATTATACTATGACATTATTTAAGAAAAGAAACTGTTACTTTTCTTAAATAATGGCATAGTATAATGCCTGTTTACTGCCCTTCCGCAGATGTCTGGCATCCGGCAGTTCTGATGTACTGCGCCTGCGCGGTACATCAGAGCTGTGGGCAAAAGCAATGGAGAAAGCAAAATCTCCGTTGCTTTTTGAGTGTCTCGCTATGTTAAATGAGTTTAACATAGCGAGACAGTTTTAAAATAAGCAACGGACATCTCCGTTGCTTATTTTAAAACTGTCTCGCTATGTTAAACTCATTTAACATAGCGAGACATAAAAGCAACGGAGATCTTGCTTTCTCCGTTGCTTTTTCTAAAACACTGTCTCGCTATGTTAAATGGGTTTAACATAGCGAAACAGTTTAAAATAAGCAACGGAGATCTCCGTTGCTTATTTTAAAGCTGTCTCGCTATGTTAAACCCATTTAACATAGCGAGACAGTGTTTAAAAAAAACGAGTTATACTAATGGAAAAAAGTCCAGGCGACCGGACCTTTTTCCATTAGTATAACTCGATTTACAACGGGCATGCTGGCCAATCAGCGTGCACGTTTTGGGGGGGTCATGGTATAATATCCATTTACCACTATTCACTGAACATCTGTGAAGTGCAGGAATCAAAACCTTCAATCCAACCCCCTTAATGGTGAGTTGCATCTGACTCAGAGCAACCACATGGATGTCCTCCACAATCCACACAATTTATCAAGCAGGTAGGGAATGGAAGCAGATCACCAGGCATTTTTGTCCATATTACACACACTACACACTCACCAATAGACAATTTAGAGTCACCAATCTACCCACTGCAAGTGTTTGAGATATAGGAGGAAACCTTAAATAATGAACCCTAATTTGTCTGCTTATAAGGATGCAGTCACAGTACTTTCAAGGTCTCCATAAACATTTAATAAAGTCTCCCAACCTTGAATTGCATTTGATACGGTCCCAGAATTCATATAAAGAATGCCAGAGTTTCTCTCTCTGATGTTCCTTACTAGCTGAAAAGCTACAAAAGAGTCTCTCAAAAATAAGTCCATCCTTCAGTGAAATAGGTTAGTAATGTCCTCTTACTCCTTAGAATTATAGGACCACAGGAGTTCCAAGGCAAGTAAATCAATGGACTATTTGCGCTTTGCAGATATCCACCCTCAAGATCTACCTGCCATTTCCAGGAAGACAGAACATATCAGGTCAGGGATGAATTTGCTGATAACCATCCAGTTTTCCAGATTCTTCTTGAAATATGCGAAAGTGTCAATCTGTTTAACAAGCAAATGTGATTTGTTGCAGGGATGGGGTAACCTTGGTAATACATCTGTCCCTCCAATGTGTTTTATTTATGTGTATATGGATGTATAGAGCCTTAGTTTGAGTGTTTCTGGAGCTGTTTCTCTTATGCAGGTATAACAGATCCAGTACGATAGGGTCTTTGATGGTATGGAATACAGGACACCAAGCTTCATACAGGAGCCTATAAGAGCCAGCATATAGGGAGACATCTTCAAGCCTGCCTTGATAGCTAAGGGGTTTTAGATCAATATTATTATTCTATTAAGATAAAAACCTCTATAATGGATTATTTATCAATGTATTCATTTCCATGAATGAATAGTAGGTTGGAATATACCTGAAGTTCACTCTTTCTCCCAATATATGCTTAAATTATGTACAATTATTTCATTTGGAAACCATGCAGTTTTAAACATAAATCTAAAACAGAATGACAACATACCCCAGTGTGATTCTTTGTATGGCAACAAGTCTTGGCAACTCTCAATGATAAATGTATGGTTTGTTAAAGCTAAAACTAGTTTTAAACAATATCATCAAAGGTAGGGTTCTGTGCCATAGTGACCAAACTATGATAATCCAGCATCTGTTTAACCTTAGAATAAGACAGGTAGTATCACTAACCCTTACCAGTTTTACATCTCTGCAACTCGTAGGAAATTGCCACCAAAGTAGTGAAACCAGGTATGTTTTTAACATACATCCATGTCTAAAAATAATTTTGGTGATCCTGTCAAAAACTATCTTAATCTTGCATCTGTACTAAGTACACACCAACTTACATCATTCACTTCATAGGATCATATGATCATAGGATTTGCAAGACAAGTTTGAATACAAGCTATCCTTAGAAGCTACCATCGTTTGCAAGGTGCTGATACTTAAAAGTCCCAGGACATATTTAAGGGTACTTATCCATTTGTCTAAACTATGTTTGAAGGATGACAAGGAGGGGGAGTCTGTTCCAGATCGGGGAAGGAGCTGCAAGATGAACCTTTTTCTCAATTTACTTCTATTCATTCCTTGATGAAAGATGAGATCTCTGGTTCTGGTAATAGCTGTATAATATGATTTTTCAAGGAAGAGGTTGTGAAGAAGTGGATCCCTAAGGGCACTGTAAGCTTGACACAGATTTTCAATCAGGAGCCTATATGACACTGTCTACCAGGACAAGGACTCCAGTCTCTCCTGGTAGCTAAGGTTATTGATACCAGAGATCTTTTTGTTAGGAACCTCTGTGATATTTTGATTTTTTATTGTACTTGGCCAGATACATGCCGAAGCCTGCATTGCATTCTATAATATTTCTGACTAGAGCAGAATATTGAGAGGACAATGACTTTGCTGGTTTTAAAATGGATGCCTTTGGCAATCAGTTGCAAAATGTAAAAGGATTTCATAACTACAGTTACCATGTCATAGTCAAAGGAGAAAAAGCACTGTCAACCCCAGACCCCTGATGTGTGATCACTGATTCATGTGGTAATGGGATGTTTTCAATCCAGGGAGATGCAGAGTATTTCCTCTTCCTGAAGAAGATGATACTACAATAGTGGGCATTTACTTTTTAACCCTTTTCTAAGTATCAGATATTGACAATATATATATCTCTTTAGAGAATGTATGTATCCAAAGGGGTTTGTCAACCATACATGTGCAGTCATCAACAAACTTTGTTAACCAGTAATCACCGTTATCAGTTCATAGATCAAAAAAATAGATGCCAAGCAGGATGGGGTCCAGTACAAATCCCTATGGGATGCTTCAGGTCACCTTCTCTCTGTGTTGGTGTCTCCACTCGGAAAGTGTGGGTTCTATCCTTTAGCTAGTTGGCTATCCATCTTACCATGGAGGGATTTATGTTTAAGGCCACCAACTTATAAATAATTCCATCATGTGGTATGGAGTCATAGGCCTCAATGTAGGCAGCATGGACAGTGTAACCACTGGCAACAGCCTGAGAGACTTTCTCAAAGAAGATGACAGGATTTAGCAGGCAGGATCCACCCTTTACAAAGCTGAACTGCAGTAGGTTTAGCTCAATCACATTTTATATGTCATGATTTGTGAGGCTGGTGATGTTTTGCTCCAGATAAGACTCTAAGACTGATGGGTCTGTAGTTCTTGGGTCTGTGATGAGTCTTCTTTTATGGAGGGGCATTATTATAACAATGCACCAAAATTCAAAGACATGACCTTTAGCAAGGCCTAGGTTAAACAGTTTGAGGAGGAGATCAGCGAGTGCATGTGTAACACTGTTTATTAGACAACCCAAAATTTCCCTTAGTAGCACTTGTGTAATCACCTAGTAGTACTACTCTTAGACCTTCCACCCTTTACCCTCTAAGCTCTCTCTGGCCTCTCCCTGTGATTCTGACAAATATGGATGGACAATTTCCTGTGCTTACTCCTGCCAGTCTGGCTGATATGGGCATCCTGAGACAGTGTAACAACTGACTCATGTACACAGACAACCCTCTATTACTACCACCTTGGAACACAATTTGTGAGAGATGAAATTGCATTAAGAACCTAGAGTCTATGCTCTCTCCCTCACAAGCCAGTATATCTGGCACTGAGAAGGTTGTCAACACAAACACCACACCTCAAACACCACCCACACCTACACAACACACATCCACATATGCGGAGGTCCTAAACAAAAACATACCCAAACAAAAGAGACCTCCAAGGCAAAAACACACGTGAACTCCACTGCCCACCACACCACACATAGTCCATACACCTTTGTCTCACAGCCACTAAGGGCTAAACATAAACCCAAAATATTAGTCATAGGAGGCTCCATTGTGAGACACACAGATGTGTCCCTCACCAGGTTGGATAAGGAGAAAGTCATTGTTAGTTGTTTGTCAGGTGCCAGAATCCACCATATCACCATGCACTCAAGTCTCTCAACAACAGGTACTGTTATGACTGTCATAGTTCATGCTGGTGTGAATGACTTGAGACATACCTCCCTGGATTATATGAAGAGAGACATGATCAAGCTCGCTGAATTTGTGTCCCAGGCAGGTATGTCCCTAGCTTAAGCAGCATTCTACCGTCAACCAGAATGATACCTCAATACAAAGAGAAAATGATTGACTTTAACAACTGGCTTAGTTTCTGGTGTCACTCCAAAGGGATCCCGTACATGATTGACAAACCATGATGCTTTGCCAGTGATGGCCTGCATCTGTCTCCCTTGGGCCTCAGGCTTCTGGCATAGGCACTTGCCTCCTCCATAGTGCCTTTTTTAGGCAATGCCATAAGGTCAAAACTACCAACATGAAAATGTCATCAAAATGCAAATTAAAGGCCATGCTGCTAAATGCCAGGAGTCTAAACATGAAACTGGACTCTTTGCAAGCATTCATAACACTGCAAGATGCTGATATTTGTGCAGTCACAGAAACCTGGTTCAAAGCTGCAGATAGCACCTCAGCCATACCAGGTTACTCATCCTATCATACTTTCAGACCCCAAACTGTGGGCAGCAAAGCTAAAGGAGGTGGAGAAGCAATATATATAAAAGACATACACACCTCCAGGCTGGTCAAACAGTATGACGCACAGGAGACACTCCCGGTGCAGTTAACCATTAACAAGACCCCTATTCAAATCATAGCTAGGTACAGGCCCCCAACTTTGACTCAGGATGCCCACTCCACCTATCCTGACCTCTTCAAATTTATCAAGATTCAACTCTTTACCCTGATCCTGGGCGACTTTAACTATCCAACCATAGATTGGAAGAACTACTCATGCCAAGACACAAATGCCCAGAGATTCCTTGATTTCATCAATGCAAATGCCTTGGACCAGCTGGTTGACACCCCCACAAGTGGTGAAAATATCTTGGACTTGGTATTAACCAATATGAATAACCATTATCTGACTACAAAGCGGTCACTTTCAAAGTCAACATCTCCCCAACCCCCCCCCCCCCCCCAGCTAGGGTCAAACGAAAAAATTTCTTCAAAGCTGATTATAACCTCATGAGGGAAAGTATAAAGAGCTTCACATCCCCCTCCCCCTCCATCAGAACTGGCACATATTCCAAGCACAAGGTACTGCAGCAGTCCAAGGGATAAACCAAACTAGCTTCACCAGTAATGAATTGAATTCATTGAAGTGCTTTTCATCTGCACTGTGTGCAAACTTCTTCAGATACAATGTTAAAATTTACCACACCTATATAAATAAATTCAGGTTGGTTTAATTAACCAATCTAATAAAACAGACTATTCCACCTTCTTAAAGACATATCAATATCATTATTTAAATTTTCATTCAGTTAAACAAAAACTGATAACATGCTGCTGCAGTACCTTGTTCTTGGAATTTATCGTAGATTGTTAGCTTTTTTTAGAACTGGCACATATGTCCAAACCTACACCAAAGTACTACACGAGCATTTATATAGCTGCATGGAATCAGGAATACCCGACAGAACAAAATTTTCTCCTCAAGGAAGAGTGAACCTATCTAGTGGACATCTGCAATAAATAAACTCTATAATAAAAAGAATAAAAATGCTGTCCAGGACCAAGAAGGAGCAGGTGCCTAATTGGAAGCAATCTCTCCTTAGCCTGAACAAGCAAACAAAACCACTAGTGAAATCCTCTAAAGCAAACTTCGAGTCCAAATTGGCCACATCTACTAAAGACAATCATAAGGCCTTCTTCACATATGTCCACAATCTCAAAGGAAGCACTCAGATCTACTCATAACTGGTGGTCAAGTAACCACATACACAAACGCCATAAATATAGCCAACCTGCTGGCAGACAGGTTTAGCGAAAACTTCAACCCTCTGTCCCCATCAGTAAATCAGGACATCCCCAGCACCTGCCCCCCTCCCCTTATCCCTAGGGAGCAAGTCATCACTGCTCTCTCAAAGGCAAAAAAATACAACCTCCATGGGACCCGATAACATCTCAGGCTGCATCCTACATGAACTCAGGCAGGAACTTGCAGCACCAATAGGCACCCTATTCAACCAAAGCCTGAGTACCAGCTTCATCCCAGCTGGGTGGAGGACAGCCACTGTCATCACTTTGCACAAAGGTGGAGCGCCCACTGATCCAGGAAATTACAGACCCATCAGCCTAACTAGCCTGATCTGCAGGGCCATGGAGTGGATTACCATGGGCCTCATTAAAAAGGATATTAGCAACCTCCAAACACTCGATCCCACACAGCTTGGTTTCATCAAGGGGATGTCATGCCTGTTAAATTTGGTCGACTTCTTTGAGACAGTCACCAAAGCCATGGATGAGGGGAAAACTGCACACCGCCTACCTTGACCTGGCCAAAGCTTTCGATACTATTCTCCAGTCGGGTGTAATAGGTAAACAATCTCAACTAGGCATCAAGCCATATGTTACCAGATGGGTTGGGTAGCAAACTGGCTCACTAATAGAACCCACCTACTCAAAAAATGCTAAGCCACCTCAAGCAGTAGACCCATAACGAGTGGTGTACCCCAGGAATCAGTCTTGGGGGCTCTGTTGTTTGAAATATACTTTTCTGAGGTGCAGGCCAAAACCAGTGGGCTATGGCCGACCAAGTTTGCAGATGACTGCAAGCTGGGCACTGTCATCAATTCCCCCTAGTGATGTGGACATCCTCCAAGAGGGTCACACCCAAACAAATGACTGGTGCCAGAAACATGGCCTCAAACCTAATGCTAAAAAATGCATCATCATCTCCTCTGGGGAGAGTGACATCCCCACAAATTATCACATTAATAACAAGATCCTAAGCATGCAATCAGTCTTGAGGGACTTGGGCACCCAGATTGATAGCAAACTGACTTTTGACCAAAATATTGCCTCCATTGTATGGAAAGTTTTCTACATGGCCCACCTCATTAGTAAGGATATCTCATCCAGGGACAAGGAGATCATAATACCCCTGTATTCTTCCCTTATAAGACCTATTATTGAGTTCAGTGCCCCTTTCAGCATGTACCTCACAAAGCACATGCAGCAGCTGGAGAGACCAAAGAGGTTCCTCACCAGGAGAATCCAGGGTCTCAAGCATCTACTCTACACAGACAGCCTAAAGGTTCTGTCCCTCTACCCAGTCTCATACAGACTCCTCAGAGGTGATCTCTGCCTGGCATACAAAGCAATCTCAGACCTCGCCTTGATGGAACTGCTACATATCCACAAGTCAAGCTCCACTCGAGTAACCCACACACATGACCTCAACCTGATCTGTGACATCAATAGGACTTGTTGGTGGGATAGACTTGTGTCCCAGAGACTCCCCCTTCTGTGCAATAGACTCCCTCTCCACGTCAAGCAGAGTACTTCATTAACCCTTTTTAAGCACAACGTGGATAACTGGATGAGGAACAGAAAATACACCCCTGGGATTCCACGTGGGTCCCTGCTGGACAGGGGCATTGGGTGCTGACTTGTCAGAATATGGGCTAGATTCTTGGCTAGGTCTGTAAGGGCCTCAGGGCAAATAGCTTAGTAACTTCCTATGATTCTGGGATCCTAAGTATGTTGCCTAGGCTCATGGAGGAAATGGTCATTGTCTTTGAGAGTATAGTAACAATATGTCTTTAGTGATGCCATAATGAATGACCCAGTAATGGTTTGAGACTGGATGGTAATTTCAAGGCAAAATGTTGCTGTGAATTTGCTACCCAGTATGCTTGCAATGTTTTTTGGGCTTGAATGGGAGGCCTCATTATGGAAAAGTTCAGAGCAGTATTGAGAGTTATTTCTTAGCTTTCTAAAGTAGATGGAGAAGGACTTGATGTTATCATTTTCTCCACTTGATAGTTTTAACTCATGTGATGCTGTGCCTCTGGTATTTTAGTGAGATTGTTAATGTAGTTGTAATTCTGTAGTGTTCAGGCCCTACAAGGACATTTAAGGAGGTTCTTCCTCCTTTTATACAATTTGTTTATATTGACAGACCATGTCTGTAAAACCAAGGTCAACCATGAGGATGATGTGTAAATTTAGATATTTCAGTCACGTGTTGTATAACATTTGGCTTTTTGAAGTCTC
This sequence comes from Protopterus annectens, assembly GCF_019279795.1. Classification (NCBI taxonomy): domain Eukaryota; kingdom Metazoa; phylum Chordata; order Ceratodontiformes; family Protopteridae; genus Protopterus; species Protopterus annectens. Next base: position 1,155,184,900 of record NC_056744.1, read on the forward strand.
TAACAAGGGTGATATTGGTTACCAAGGGAGCATAATCTCTGAGGGTAAAGGCAACCAGACTGTGGTCAGACTTAAAGACTGATCATGGGAGAGGAACAGACCGGGACATGTCTTTGAGTACCAAGTCAAGAATGTTTATGGCCATGTTGGATTTGAAGATGTTCTGATCCAGGACATTTTTGCTTACCCAATCCAAGAATGATTGAGCATACCCAATATTGGAAGTGTACATGCTCCAGTCAATGAAAGGATAGATGAAGTCACCAAGGATTAAAGAAGCCCTGCTTATAGGGATATGCTGTAAGAATGCTAGGAATGTATCATGGTCAAGAGCCATGGAGTCTAATCAATAACAGGCTATAAGTTAGACATTTGATTTTCCTAAGTTGATCTGAAGTTCAGTAAGCTCACTAGGGGATCTTTAGGTAACCATTCCTAAGGGATATTTTCACTAATCAACAGTCAGACAGACTCCATCACAGTTACAGGTGCAAGATGTGTGGTAGGCACAAAGCCCAGACACAGAAGGGATGCTCTGTAAGTATCTGAATCATGTCTTAGTAGCAATGCATACATGGATGAGTTCCAGATGCAGAAGTGCCTTGAGGTTGGGCAATTAATTGTTAAAAACTCTGATATCAAGTTTAACCACCTTGATATCATCCATTTTGGGAACTGTGGTGTTTCTCAGACCAGAATGTTCATTAGATGAACTCTATCTAAAAAAGACAGAATGTGGGTAGGAAAGGCTTTATCCAGTGTGCAGAAACCCTTAAATGAGAAATGTAGATTGTCTTTTGCTAAACAAGTTGGACTGTCAATCTTCTCATCTCATGGTGACACATACTGGATCTCCTTGGAATGGCAACAGCACTTAGCTAATTTCTAAACCCAATTATCTTTTCTTAAATCTAGGCATCATTCTAGCTGAAGAAAGGATTCCACTCAGAACCAGTGTCTTATCCGTAGTTGAAGATAGTGTGGTAAGCTCCAAGATATCCTTCTGCATGGTCTGGAGGGTGTTGTGTGACTCAAATTCAGAACTACTGAAGCAATGCTGTACCTTTGAGAAGCAAAAAATATTATCACTATTTTTCTATGGAAACACAGACATTTCTACCCTCCTGTGACACTTTGACTCTTACAAGATCACATAAGTACAGTAACACTGGATACATCTTAAAGTTGTACAGAATGCATTCCAGCATAGTATAAAAGTGTTAAATTCAGAAAGTACACATAGATAGGAACAGTTGAGAAAAACATGCCTAAATTTATTGCATAAGGACAACAACCATCACTGTGGGCTGTCAAACAATGGTGTAAGAAACAGATGCAGACAACCGAACACACCAATGCTAGTATTACTCATTACCAATACTAGTATTACTCATTACCAATACTAGTATTACTCATTACCAGTAAGACTATGGAGATAGACAAAAGATATGCAGGCTGCATGCAAACTGCAGTAAAACCATCTATGAAACAGAAACACTGCACTGTTTAAATGGATATAAATGTTAAATCATACCTCTCAACCTCTAAGAGCAAGAAATCTGGTCAAAGCCATCAATAATGGCGGATAAAGGCCCAAAAATAGTACACTTTTGAAATATTGCACTTACAGACATAGAAAATTGATAGAATAACATATTTTGCACTAACAAGAATTTTCTGAAGGATATGAAGTCTGAAACTTTGCTGTTTCACTGAACATTTTCTGAAAGTGTTAGAAATTCACCTTACTGTCCTCAGTTTAGTTAATAATAACAGACAAAAAGTGTATTTGTATGTAATTTCTAGAAGTGACAGAGTAAATAACAAATGAAATGTTTCTCAAATAACTGACATTTTGCAAAGACTTTTCCATGTTATTCCAAATAAGTAAATAGTTATGTGTAACTACTCCCTTGCTCCAAATAACCTGATTATATATAAGTAATGTTTTTGATGCTTTTCACTATAACCAATTAGGATTGCTTGTTTGTGTGTTTCAATAAAGGATGTTTCATTTTTAACTCAGCTGTGGGCTACCTACTATTTTCTATTTTATTATTTTGTAGCACATATTTTACAGTTTGATTTTTATTGATGAACAAGGTGCTTAGCATAATTTAGGAAGAGAACATCGCATCCTCCACACTGCAAAGTTCCTTCTTTGTTTATCTACTGTTTATTCATGCACAGGAAAAACATTAAAGGTTTTTACTTACAGTCTGTAAACCATAACAGGTTTCCTAAATTCTCCATATCACAACTTGTTATATTAATCAGCTGTAAGATTGGCACATCAGAGAGAAATGCAAGTATTTATATTTTTCTAGTTCAGTTCTTGTCTATAAGCTGGCTATCCTGCTTGTGCAAATTCTGATGTTACTACTACTACGTACTAAGGCAAAACTATTTGTCAAAACACAGTTCAGAGAATGGAAGCTATAAATGGATTTTGGTATACTTTTTGGTTTTAAGATGGCCAACCATTTTGGGAGACTTCTAATAAAACAGCCTAAAAGGGCAAAAGTTTTTCTAGAAAATGTGTTTCATTTATTTAGCCTATACATCTACATTTAGCAGGGAATGTGTTAAAATGATGTGTGTGTGTGTGTGTGTGTGTGCTGGGATTTGTGTAGTGGTATTTGAAGGAACATAGAATGCAGGTTAATTTCCATACCTCTAATGCTATGTACTTGAAAGCAAGATAGTACTGGATATTTTTTTCAAAGTGTGGGTGTGCATAATATGTATAATATGTATTTACATTTATTTAAATTGAACTACTGCAGTTAATGTAAACTTCAGTAGATCAATTTTAAAAATATCAACCACAAAAAAAAAAAAATCAACAGCAAAACCATTAACACTCACGCTCCGAGTCATAAACTCAGAACATACAAAACAAAATTTCTGTTTTACGCTGCACAGACACACACACACACACACACACACACACACACACACACACACACACACACACACACACACCCTCATGGAAAAGCTTACTTGCACCCTCGTGTGGGTGAAGTTTTGCACCCATACCTACCACTTTTAAAATACTAGCTTCCTTGTCTCATTATCATGAAGTAAAAGTGATATTACAGGAAAGTGTTTTAACATTGGAAGGCATATTTGAAAATGTTCTATTAGAATCTTATGTTGTTCATAGGTTTTGACATTACTGGTATTGACAATATAACAGTCAACCAAAGCCACCTAACATACACACATACATATACATATATATGCACATGTGCAGGGAATGTGGTTTCTTCCTTTTGGATTGGGATATAAAATGTTTGAATAATACAAAGCTGGACCTGAAGAAAATTTTTTTATAATATTTATTTGTTTTTGTTTACTTGGAACGTCCGACTGGGTAATACTCATTTTCAACGGATGCCCGGGGAGAAAAGCTCCATTTGCTTACATTGCATTATATTAAGTTCTAGTTAAACACCGAGTAGATACATTTCTATTTACATGTATACAAAAACAGTAGTTACATTTATACATTCTAAGATTTTACACAGGTGAAAGTTACTAAAGAGAAAGTCCACATGCAATTTAATGGATTTTACAGGCAGCAGTTATGTATAAAAATGATTTTGTCATTTCAGTGAGAAGTTGAGCATATTCTGTTTAAGAAGAATATTTGGACAGTATCATACTGTGACCACAAAGTCTTTACCTTGATATGAGCATGTGCAGCACAACATACACTAACTGCAAAAGGTTGCTTAATCATCTGCAAAGAATATTTTTAAAAATGTCCATCTAAGCTTCTAAAATGTATTATTTTAGTTTGGGTACTCACAAGAGACAGCAAGTAAATCATAGTACTACATGGATGCTCTGTTATTTGTTTACTATATGAAATTTCGAAAGAAAAGAAATTATATTCCAGATTAAATTGAGTTTTAAATACTGGGGCATCTCCACCTACACAGTTTGGCAGCCTACAAAGTTTAAAAGTTTACAGGGAAAGTTCATCAGGCAGACATCCATACACACTTCGTTAACTCAGGCCTGATAAAAATGCCTGTGGGGAGAAGAAAAAGGGAGTGATGGCTCTTTGCTGTTGTTTTACTAACATAAAAGTATGTCCCAACAGGCTGGTTAACCAAACAATCTTGTCTGTCCTCAGTCTCCCTGATGTTTCATTCTTGCCCATCCAAACATGCCAACATTAAGGAAATGTAGCTCAGTGACCTGGAGACAGAAGATTGGCAGGTCAGACTTGCTGCACTGTGCACTGAAAGGTCATAACCTTTTAATTTAATGCCTGCACCTTCTCCTGCCAGCAGTCAATAGTATTGGCAGATTCGCAGCACAGAATATATTTTAGTTCTTTAGAGCAGAAGCACATGTTATGCTAGAAGTGCTGATCTTCCCTTTTACATTACCTTGTACATTGTTAAAACTCCCACCCAACACTGCTTCCAAAATGCAAGCACATAAGCATGCATGTACACATACATGCACACACACACACACACACACACACACACACACACACACACACACACACACACACACACACACACACACACACACACTCAAGCTAATGTGCATGCACACACAAACACACATACATATACACACATGCATGCATGCACATACACACACAGACACACACACACACACAGATATCATACCCAAATGAGGCCCTAGGCAGGGTATTGGATTGGGGCCACCCCCTCGACAGCAGCTTCTCCTGTAGCAGCCCCTTACAGCAGCCCACTGCCCAGCCATTCCAGTGTTCCATTACTTGGCTATTTCTCCCAGTTATCATAAACACAGTTCAAACCTATCAGTGTGCATACTGTTTTCTTATTTACTTCTACAATGATTGCAGATATTGAAATAAAATAACACAAACACTGATAACCATTTGTTAAACAATACAGTCTCACAATGAAAACAGATATCATCAGCAGTAAACTTCTCTGCCACTGAAGCTCACATTAATTGAAATGGCATTAATACCCACATTCAAAGAAAATGCATCTGGTCAGTGGAGAATTGTTTACCTTGGGCTGTTTTCAAACTATAGGCTCCCTGCACACATTTTTAGGGCCATGCATACACATGCATGTTTTCTTTGACTCATTTTCCTGATTGTATTAAATTATATTTCTTGTATAACACAGCACCACTTATTAGAATGTTTTAAATTTGTAGTTTTGAACATTATTCCAGTAAGCAATGAAACAAAATGTATGAATCAATAATGACAAAACTACCAATTTCAGAAAATTTCAACCATAAAAGGCCACTCAAACTTCCGTCATTATAGCCCACCAGTGTCAGTTAATAAGCACAATCTCCGCAGAAGTAAACGTCATCCAAATAATTCCACATTAAAGAGATCTGTAACTAATGAACAGTTTGCTACTAGCAAACATCTTTACATTTCAGTGTTTCAGCTACAAATTCAGTGCCTGCTGCCCTTGAAAAATTAATTGCCTATATTATGTTACATTAACAAAAATTGGTAAGCTGGTAATACTGCAAAAGGGAATGACTGACAAACCAACAAGTAATTATGCTACTAACACTGCTTTCAAATTTCACAGCACAGTGATTGCCATTTGCTAAACAAAACAGTTAGATGCACATTGAAAACAGACTTAGCATGAGCAACCGTAAATTTCTATTCCCTTAAAACTCACAATTCCATGAAAATGCACTGATACTCATAATTCCCTGAAAATGCACTGAAACTCAAAACTCACAATTCTGTCAGCAGTCTGGTAGTTGGTGTAGAGGATTCAGGCTCGTCTCCACTGAAGCTCACAATTCCTTCAGCAGTCTGATAGTTGGCATATAGGATTCAGGCTCTTGTCTCCTGTAACCAAGTTACAGGGTCAAGCCTGATCAAGTTAATTGACTAACCTGCACCCCCCCCAACTAGAACATTACATACCATACCTCCATATCTCTCAACCTCTCAGCACAACAAATCTGGTCAAAGCCTAAAATAATGGGGGCGAACAAAGGCCCAAAAATAGAGAGAGATTTTAAATATTGCTCTTATAGACTTAGAAAGTTGCTAGAATAACTGAATTTGTCTTAGCGTGCATTTTTTGAAGGAAATTAAGTCTGAAACTCAAATGTATGACAATATTTAGTTATTTCAATCCTCAGTGATTTGCCAGAAAACCACAAATTTTATGAGGAATAGGCCAAAAATATGAGGCAAAAATCTGGACATTCTGCAAAAATCTTGATAGTTGAGAGTTATGCATACCTCTCAACTGCTTAGAAATCTGGACAAAGCCTAAAATAATGGGGATACAATGGCCCAAAACAGGGATAGATTTTAAATATTGCTCTTTTTAACTTAGAAAGTTGCTAGAATAACAGGATTTGTGTTGGCATGCATTATCTGAGGATATGAAGTCTGAAACTCGTGTGTGTGTGTGTGTGTGTGTGTGTGTGTGTGTGTGTGTGTGTGTGTGTGTGTATGTCTATATATATGTGATTATTGTGACTTCAATCCTCTGTGATTTGCAAGAAAACCACAAATTTTATGAGAATCAGACCAAAACTATGAGGCTAAATCTGGACAGTTTTGAGGCATGTTACACACACACACACACACACACACACACACACACACACACACACACACACACACACTCAAGCTAATGTGCATGCACACACAAACACACATACATATACACACATGCATGCATGCACATACATACACAGACACACACACACACACACAGATATCATACCCAAATGAGGCCCTAGGCAGGGTATTGGATTGGGGCCACCCCCTCCACAGCAGCTTCTCCTGTAGCAGCCCCCTACAGCAGCCCACTGCCCAGCCGTTCCAGTGTTCCATTACATGGCTATTTCTCCCAGTTATCATAAACACAGTTCAAACCTATCAGTGTGCATACTGTTTTCTTATTTACTTCTACAATGATTACAGATATTGAAATAAAATAACACAAACACTGATAACCATTTGTTAAACAATACAGCCTCACAATGAAAACAGATATCATCATCAGTAAACTTCTCTGCCACTGAAGCTCACATTAATTGAAATGGCATTAATACCCACATTCAAAGAAAATGCATCTGGTCAGTGGAGAATTGTTTACCTTGGGCTGTTTTCAAACTATAGGCTCCCTGCACACATTTTTAGGGCCATGCATACACATGC